>NC_052955.1:14661204-14961204 GCF_013358895.1 Oreochromis aureus | reverse complement strand
GCTGTGTGTCTCATGCATCCTGGTAAAAACCATGGTTGTTCTGGCTGTGTTCAAAGCCTCCAAGCCAGGAGGGGGAGCCAGTCTGAAGTGGTTTGGTGCTATGCAGCAGAGAGGAACAGTTCTGTTTCTTACAGCTATTCAGGCAGCCATCTGCACTACCTGGCTTGTCTCTTCCTCTCCAACTCCACATAAGAACACCCAATATCACAATGATAAAATCATTTATGAGTGTGCAGTTGGGTCAACTGTTGCTTTTGCAGTGTTATTGGGCTATATTGGGGTGCTAGCTTTCCTCAGTTTTCTAATTGCATTCCTGGTGAGGAATCTCCCTGATAGTTTTAATGAGGCCAAGCTCATCACATTCAGCATGCTGATCTTCTGTGCTGTGTGGGTGGCCTTTGTTCCTGTTTATATCAGCTCACCAGGAAATTATGCAGATGCAGTGGAGGTATTTGCCATCTTGGCCTCAAGTTTTGGACTCTTGATCACACTGTTTGGACCCAAATGTTACATAATCCTTTTGAGACCAGAGTTGAACACAAAGAAAGCTATAATGGCTCGCCGCAATGGATCACAAAAGATTTTCCATATACAGTAGAATGTATCTGTACAATGTCCAGATATTTTTTTTATTTAAGATTAGATGCAATTTAACTAAAAAAAAATACACTGTCTAAATAAACAAAGCAATAAATATGGTTTCATACTGTTATGTTATATTCCAGGATATTTGGTCTGGAACTGATGTTCACTGAGAAAGATACAGTGGGGCAAAACCGTATTTAGTCAGCCACCAATTGTGCAAGTTCTCCCACTTAAAAAGATGAGCGAGGTCTTTAATGTTCATCATAGGTATAGCTCAACTCCCTCCAGCTTCAGACAACAACAAGAAGCCCCGCTCCCCTTCCTGCACACAGTTCTCACTTCTTCCTGCATCACAACCAAACATATATCTTTAAAAAACAACAACAGCCAACCTAACACGAGGGGGGGGTGGTGGTAGAACGCAGCTCCTGCAGGGGGTCCCTCTGTGCAGGCTCATGGGGGCTTTGAACACCTACCCTAGAGAAAGAGGTAGGCGTTAAAATCCAGAGGGATTGTCCTCTATAGCAGCGGTCCCCAACCTTTTTTGCGCCACGGACCAGTTTAATGTCAGACAATATTTTCATGGACTGGCCTTTAAGGTGTTGTGTACAACAAAATAAAATGATACGACCAAGACAAAAACTGTTGTATTTTGCAGATATAATATTAAAAGCAAATTCACTGTGTAATTGTGTAACTTTATTAGCAGTGTCCTCCTATTAAGCGCCAACAACATTGAGAGTAACATTCTTGTCAGTTTGTGACTTCATGTAACCACCCTCTAATGCGTGCAGTTTCCTGGACCTGTGACCTACCCGCTGCTTGGGATGTGCGTGAGTTGGAGTGAGAAAGTGGAGTACGAGTGTGAGAGAGCCTTCCCTTTCCCGGACTTCCACTTTTGGACACTTGGATCCCTGGATTTCCCCCATTGTATATACTGTGCACCTGGTGACTGTGTAAATAAAACTTTGTTTGAACTGAGAATCCCGGTCTGTGCCTGAGTCTCCTTTACCACACGTGACAGAATCATCCAGCCACGAAATGGACTCAGCAGATTCAGCTGCTTCAACCCCTACCCTCGCCACATTGGCAGCTATGATGGAGTGTCATGACCAAATGTTTGCTCACAATAGAGGAGAACTTGTGAACCTTCCAAGATGCCGCCAGTGTGCTCGGCTTGCCGTCTCCGTCCTCGTCTTCTGTTGCTTTTCGTCCTTTTGCTCTGTCAAAAGATTTATTCTAAAAGACACTTCTTCAGCTGAGAGTCTAAGAGTGAAGACACACACGCTGCAGTTTTTACTTGCAAGGGCGGTCACAGAACACTCACACCAGAGTGGGGGCCCTGTGATGTGCGCTCTGTTACCGCTCTGGTCTTTATTTACCGTATTTTCTGGAGCATAAGCCGCTACTTTTTTCTTAGGTTTTGAGCCATGAGGCTTATACAAAGGTGCGGCTATTCTGTGGATTTTTCTTCCACCACTAGGGGCACTCTAACCAGAATTAGAATAAAAAACAAGATAGATGAAAAATCAATGCAAAGAAGAATACGCTACTTTTTCTTTAGCAGATAGAACACGCACAACAAATTACCAACTGGTAGTTATTTTCAAATCCTCGCCCCTTCATCATGCAAGTTTTAAGTTGAAGGCCATCGATCTTGCTATCCAGGAGGGAAACCGCGCTGCTGCACGCAAGCTTAACGTCAATGAGTCTATGGTGAGACGTTGGAGGCGGCAGCGGGAAGAGCTCATGCAATGCCAAAAGTCGAGAAAAGCTTTCAGAGGACATAAAAGCAGGTGGCCTGAACTTGAAAATGTCCTGGAGGAATGGGTGAACACACAGAGAGCAGGTGGCCGAGGTGTATCCACTGTACAGATCCGACTGAAAGCCAAAACAATCGCCGCATGAAATGAATATTGAAGATTTCAAAGGTGGGACTTCATGGGTTTCAGCGAAGAT
This sequence comes from Oreochromis aureus, assembly GCF_013358895.1. NCBI lineage: Eukaryota > Metazoa > Chordata > Actinopteri > Cichliformes > Cichlidae > Oreochromis > Oreochromis aureus. The sequence continues at coordinate 14,958,660 of NC_052955.1, read as the reverse complement.
GATTAAAGTGACTTGTGGTTTCAAATACAGGAAAAATGAAGGTAAATAAATAGCGGTTATTTTCTCTTGGTTCTGTTCCGTTTTAATCAGCAAAGTTGCTGCCGTGTTAAAAGGCATTGTTCGGAAAGAATCTGTTCAAGTACACACATGTACATTTACAGTACAAAATCGTTCTGTACATGCAGTAAATATCTAATTTTTCATCATAGATATCTGCGGCTTATAGCCGGGTGCGGCTTGTATATCTTTTTTTTAAAAATGTTTTTAAAAATAGAGCAGATGTGGCTTATTTACAGGTGCGCTCTATTGTCCAGAAAGTACGGTATATACAAAAGTAATACAACAGTGAATACGTCTATTCATAGGCAGAGGAATGTTAGTGCGTAGGGAGTGAAGATAAGAGCGGCTCAGGTGTATGTGCGTGCGTTGTGAGATTCAGAAGGACGCGGCCCCTCTTCTTGTTAGGGAGCGCAGATAAAAGTGTCCAGCTCTCCTCTTCCTGGTAGGAGTGAAACTGCTTGTTCAGCTATTATCACTGTGAGAAAGAATTTATAAAACAGAAACAGGTCTTGTAGTGGACAACAGTCTAAGTCATCAAAAGGTCATCATGCAGTATTCTATCATATGTAGACTTATATCATCAAACGTTTATACTGACTACTAAGTACAGTTTTCTATTGACATTCCCTCCTGTTGTCAGTATAACTTTTAAGTGAGACATCAGTATGTAACATCTTGTACATTTTCTGTCACATCATCATTAATCACACAAAGTCTTCATGTTCCAACAGGTCGGGGTCATCATCATCATTTGTCACGGCTATGTATGCAGCAACAGTGGAAACAATTATGTGGTTAATCATGAGTTTTAGACATGGCAGAATACATGTTACAAAAACACAAAATAAAAGTAAAAATACTCCAACTCCGATGAGTAGTCTTTTTAGCACCTGTAGCCAGGAGCCAGTGTAAAGCCAAGAAAACCAGTCACTTTTATTACTTACATAGTCCTGATTTTGGGCCTGCTGAATCTCTCTCAAGGCGTTCAGGGCGTCAGTCATGTTTGATGAGTGCACATTGTCTGATATGTAAGTGCAGCAGGTGTTGTTGAAGAGGACGCAAAGTCCCTCTTTTTCTGCTAGTATCTTGTCCAGAGCTACTCGATGTTGCATCACTGCGATCCGTAATGCATTGATTTCCTGATTCTGCTGTTCGTTGATCTTGCACGAAGCGTTCAGGAAAAGTCCAAAACGGTAGTCCAGAGTTTCAATCCTCAGCATGTTTTTTCCGGTTCCCACCCAGGGGAACAATGCATGAAGTACTTTCTGTCCAGTAGTCCATAATTTGAATTCCTCGGGTACGTCGCTTCCCCATGTGGTTTAATTTCAGGGAGTGTTGATCTTCTTTTCCGGCGTACTGTAGAAGTGGTGTTTACTGCGGTCATCCTGAAGGTGTGGTCTGACAGGAATATGGGAGCACATGTTCCTGTCCAGTCTGGGGGCAGTATGAAATATGCCCGTTGTCCACATAGCCAGGCCATTCCTTGCACCCAGTATGTGCCATTAGATGGTCCAGTCGTGTTCACAGGGGCACCTTCTCCTCCTCTGGCGGTCTGGTTGCAGTTAGTAGTGTTTCCAAGCGGTCTGTTACCTTTGTTTTGTTTATAACACATGGAGTGGTTCTTCCCTGGGGTTTGGTCCAAAAACACTGGGAAGTGGATGGATGTACTCCGGTTTGTCACATTGAAATTGATCCAGAAAAGTTGATCACATATTCCTTTTTCAAGTCCAACGTCTTCAATGATGATTTTCTTGTTTTCAGTTCTCCTTTCAGCTTCGGTTTCCCATGCTTGGAAAAATCTATACTCTTCTTTACGTTTTAATTTTTTCTTTGGGTCTCTTGTTAGTGTAATTTCTTGTTTCAGGGCAGCTCTCAGCTGGGTAACAGCTGAGGGATTGCATTTCCCTTCCCAGCTGCGGTTTTTAGCTTTTTGTGGATTTCTCCACCTATTTGCACTTATTCTACCTGCTCCGGCTTGCTGCTTTTCTAACCATTCCTCATCAGGTGTTAATTTTGCTTGTTTATTCCCCATTTTCAAAGATTTTGCTGGGCCGTCACTGGCACGCTTGACTTCAGAGTGGTTGCTGATATGCCCTTCTACTCCACTTCTAAAAAATGAAGCGGTATCAGTTTTACGAGATAAAACTCAACCGTTCTCCTTTGTCACCAGTACGTGAGCCTCAAGCAAAGAAAACAAATAAAATAGAAGTAGTTCAACAGCGTATTGTGCTGTAAAATCAACTTACTTCCAGACACATACACACATAGACATTTGCGCGCTTTTACAATTTGTTATGAAGTAATTACGGCTACCTCTAAAACCTAAGTCTAATTCGGTTCCTTACAGCAAATTCTAACCTATTTTATTTTTCTATTTTGTTTGTTATTCGGTTCATTATGGCGATTTCTAACCAAAATAGTGTTTCTCTCACCCTCAGACGTCTCACTGGCGGTTCGGATCATCAGACTGAATCCCACCGCCGTGGACCAGACTAAGAACACCGGCCCGAATCCGAATTTAACGGTCCGGGTCTTTCGGCCTCGTCTAAGAGGGCTGTGCACAGACTTCGGTGCTGGCTTCCCACGGCGTCAGGAATCAGTGCTGGATCCTGGAACAGAGTCACAGATAACACTTCTGATGTTTCTGCCCCGGCTACGAAGGACCAAAATAAATGTCAAGAGATTTATTCTAAAAGACACTTTGTCAGCTGAGAGTCTAAGAGTGAAGACACACACGCTGCAGTTTTTACTTGCAAGGGCGGTCACAGAACACTCACACCAGAGTGGGGGCCCTGTGATGTGCGCTCTGTTACTGCTCTGGTCTTTATTTATATACAAAAGTAATACAACAGTGAATACGTCTATTCATAGGCAGAGGAATGTTAGTGCGTAGGGAGTGAAGATAAGAGCGGCTCAGGTGTATGTGCGTGCGTTGTGAGATTCAGAAGGACGCGGCCCCTCTTCTTGTTAGGGAGCGCAGATAAAAGTGTCCAGCTCTCCTCTTCCTGGTAGGAGTGAAACTGCTTGTTCAGCTATTATCACTGTGAGAAAGAATTTATAAAACAGAAACAGGTCTTGTAGTGGACAACAGTCTAAGTCATCAAAAGGTCATCATGCAGTATTCTATCATATGTAGACTTATATCATCAAAAGTTTATACTGACTACTAAGTACAATTTTCTATTGACATGCTCATATGCTATTCTGGTGGCTTTGCTTTGATTACCTATGACCGGCTTACTCTTTTAAGTCTTCGCCCACTCCATACTTATGGGCTGGACCCATACAGATCGGAGCTGTGTTGGAGCGTCAGTGATACCATCTTAACGCAGACGGGTTCTCTCTCTGGTTCACGCTGCCTACCTCTGCCTCCTTTTCACCGGAGACGCCGTAGGAACCGGGGTAAACGCAGCAGTGTCCGTGTACGGATTAAGGCTCATCTTAAAGCACGGGTCGTGGCTGGCTTCGACTTCACCATCGGGACTCTCTGTCTTTCCTTGGCTTTCCAGGAGCAGTTTACCTTTAGACTGCTCAATCATCGATGGATGTGCCCTGCTGAAAGTCAGGCATACCCAGCCCTCCCGGTGACCTGCTCGCCGGCTCAGAGTTGGCTTAAGGCTACCGGAGGTGGCGTGCGTTACGGCAACCTGCGCTGCCTGAGATGTGCCTCTAACCACGACCTGGCGTGTTTGGCCCGGATGGCATTATTAAATGTTAGGTCGTTGATGAACAAGGCTTTTATCGTAAATGACTTTTTTGCCACTACGGGTCTGGATTTACTGCTCCTGACGGAAACCTGGATTCGTACTGGTGACTCTTTTCCCTTTTCTGAGCTCCTTCCCCCGGACTGTGCTTTTTTCAGCTCACCGAGGCTTTCGAGCAGGGGTGGAGGACTTGCGGTGGTCTTTCGGAATAAATTTCAGATACGGCAGCTGCCCCCACCTATGTTTGCTAGCCTCGAAGTAGAGATGGACCGATCCGATATTACGTATCGGTATCGGTCCGATACTGACCTAAATTACTGGATCGGATATCGGCGAGAAATAAAAAATGTAATCCGATCCATTAAATATCAAAAAAGCACCTCACAAAACTTGCGACACGGCGTAACTCGGCTCATAACCGTAGCACGTCGGAGCAGTATGCGTCAGGTGATAGAGCGGCTGTGTGTATTTGGAGCTTCCCTACCAAACCAGCATTTCATCTCCGAGGAAGTTATCCCAGAGAGAAGTAAAGCAAGTGTGTAAGTTCATCTCTGAATGTTAGTAAAGCATTCCCACGTTAAGCTTAACAACCGATATATGGAGCGACTGCCTCTTCCTGCTGCTACTTCAATCATGAAACTGATCAATGATCAGCTGATCAGCTTTTCTGTCGCGAGTCCGTCTCTCTTCTTTGTTTTTGGCCCACTTCTCACCAGAAAGAGGAAACCAGCGGCTGAACAACAGCAAAACGTTTAACCTTGATAAGCTGTTGTTAGAATTTATTTAATATTACTTTCTACACCAGGATCCTTTTCTACATAGCTGACGGCTGGTAACTGTGCAGGGGCGGATCTCGCAAAGTTTTGCCAGGGGGGCCAATAGGGCATTAACAGGGAAAAGGGGGCACAAAGACATACTTTTCTTTCTTATTCTCATTTAAAATGTCTAGCTTTTAATAAATAATTATCTGAATATTACACCCAAAGTTTTAATCTGATGTAAAATGTATAGAAGTCCATTACTGTATATAGTAACTGTTAAGTCTAATATACCCTAGTAAGCTATAGTACTTTTTCCTTTGGGAAAGTACCATCAGTGAATTCTGCAATTCTGTTGAAGAAAGATGTTGAATCTATTTAATTATTCTTGAAAAATAATTTATTTCTGTGCATTTTTTTTTTCACACTGCATCAAATTAAAGTTGATTACGTCGATTAAGCATCATGCGGTGGAGGGTGGGGGGTGGTTCCCTATTTTTTTTTTGCTGGGAGTTTGCAACCCTATTAGTTAGGTTGCTTAATATTTCTGCTAAGTACTCTTTAAAATACCAGAATAGGGAGGATGGAGTAGGTTTAAGTTTATTAGATTGATCAGTATTGCTGAACTATGAAATATTTTGGGTGCAGTGTATTTTTTACATACAGGTATAACAGAATAGCTTTAGTGTTGTTGTTTATTTAACTTGAGTATGACCTTATACAAAATGCAGCAAGATATTAAAAAAAAACAGTTTTATTGATTAAAAAACACTATATCGGATTCATATCGGTATCGGCAGATATCCAAATTTATGATATCGGTATCAGTATCGGACATAAAAAAGTGGTATCGTGCCATCTCTACCTCGAAGCACAATTATTGGAACTTGCTGGTCCCCCCCTGGCTCTTTGTGTTGTGGTCTACCGTCCTCCGAAATACAACAAGACTTTTATCAATGATTTTGCTAACTTTTTAGGATCTATTTGCTTAAATTATGACCGTCTTCTTATTGCTGGTGATTTTAACATTCATATCTGTTGTAAAGATGATAGGCTTGCCAAAGACTTTCTTGCTTTAGCTGATTCTTTTAATCTTACCCAGTGGGTTAATGCTCCAACCCACTCTAAAGGTCACACACTTGATTTGGTTTTCTCTCATGGATTGGACATTTGTGTCAGGGACACTAACAACACTGGGATTTCTGACCACTTTCCAGTCATTTTTGATGCTGATCTATGCAAAACTGATCTGAACCTTGGGGGCCCTCGACGCCTTAGCCGTATCATTGATTCTGGGACTGTGGCTGAATTCTCTGCGTCTTTCTCTGAATCTGTGCTCCCTGATACGGATGGCATCACACAGTCTTTATTTGATGACTTTGCCAGCTCCCTACTTCCTATATGCACCTCCATACTGGACTCTGTGGCCCCTATAAAAGTGAAATGTCCTAGAAGCTGTTCCCGACCTTGGTTAAATGACTCTACACGAGCCCTACGCCGTACCTGCCGTCAAGCTGAGAGGCGGTGGAAAAAGGATAGGCTCCAGGTGTCCCTCGATATTTTACGCAGGACACGCTTGGAATTCCAGAAATCTGCTAAGATGGCTAAAGCGGCTTTTCTGTTGGCCATCATTACGAATAATAGTCATAATCCACCCGTTTTATTCAATATTTTTAACTCCTTGGTTAACCCTTATCCTGAAGCGTCGTGGCTGGCTTCTTTGGCTCTTTGTGAGCAGTTTTTAAATCTCTTCACTGATAAACTTTCTACCTTAAGAGCCTTAAAAGCTCCGGTGATGTGCCAAGCCCCTGCTTTACGCTGCTCTATGACACTTGCTCAGTTCGAACCAGTGTCACTTCCTACCCTAAAGGGAATTATTGACCGTTTAAAAAACTCGAATTCTGTTCACGACATTCTCCCATCTCGGATTATTAAGGAGGGATTTAATGTAATTGGGCCTTGTGTATTATCACTAATCAATCTTTCTTTGTCACTGGGTTGTGTTCCAGCTGCCTTTAAACATGCCGTAGTGAAAACTGTTCTTAAAAAGCGTTCCCTAGATTACTCAAACCTCGCTAATTACAGACCTATCTCGCAACTTCTGTTCCTGTCAAATTTCCTCAAGAAGATAGTCCTATCACAACTTCAGACCTATCTGAATGCGAATAACATCTGGGATAAATTCCAATCTGGGTTTAAACTGCGCCATAGTACGGAAACTTTAATGTCTTTAATGATCTTCTTTTAATTACTGACTCTGGGCGCCCCGCGGTCTTAGTTTTGTTGGACCTGTCCTCTGCTTTTGATTTGGTGGACCATAATATCCCCTTAACTTAGGCTTGAACATCTGGTTGGCATTACGGGTATGGCCCTTAGTTGGTTTAAATCCTACTTATCGGAGAGATCCTTCTCTGTCATGATGGGTACCTACTCCTCTTCCATTGCCCCATTACCTGTGGTATCCTTCAAGGGTCTGTGCTGGGTCCTATGCTGTTTTCTCTATATATGTTACCCCTTGGTCGTCTTATTGAAAAGTACAAACTCTCTTATCATTGCTACGCGGATGGCATTCAAATTTATTTTGAATTGCCTGAGGATGTGTCAATGGAAAATTGTACTTAGTAGTCAGTATAATCTTTTAATGATATAAGTTTCCATATATGCTTAGAGGTGTATAATCGATTGTGTAGTGATAGGATGTGTGATCTTTAGTAGGCTTTGTGTGCATTCCAGGGTGTTCTGGTATTCAAACCCACATCCTGGGAGCATGGGAGAGGTCATACCTTGTTTTATTGTTTTACGGTAGGATAAACGTAGCTATGTCAGTTTTAGTCTAAGTGCCTTTTTTACATATAGATGAACTGTTGGATTTTCCAGACCAGCAGGTTTAGGGAAGTCGTTTATGGGGTCACACACACACACACACACACACATACACACACCCACACCTAAACATCCACATTCCAATGTAAAGAACAAACACCCACTGATGTATAAATAAAGACCAGGGCAGTCTCAGAGCGCGTGTCACAGAGCCCTGCTCTGTGCTGCCCTTGTATACAAGTAAAACTGTGTTTCTCCTCTCTGATTCTCAACTGAAGAAGTGTTTTAGAATAATTCTCCTGACAGGATGATACTTCATCGATGCTTCGCTTCTTCGATTGTATAAGTGAAGTTAAAGACTGGCTGCTGAACAATTCCCTTATCCTTAATGACAAGAAAACGGAAATTGCAATCTTTGACAGTCATACCCCTAGAGCCCATCTAACTGGTGTCCTTGGGCCCTTTGCTGATTATCTTTCCGATTATGCGAGTAATTTGGGCTTTTACCTGGACAGCTCCTTTAAGCTTGACAAGCATGTGTTCTCTGTTATTAAATCTTGTTTCTATCAACTTCGTTTAATTTCTAAGGCCAAGCCATACTTAACACGTAAGGATCTAGAAAAGCTTATCCATGCCTTTGTCACATCCAGGTTAGACTATTGCAACTCCCAATACACTGGGCTTCATTCTGTCCTTCTTCATAGATTGCAGATTGTCCAAAACGCCGTGACTCGCCTTCTAATTGGTACAGTTAATTGTGCAGTTACTACAGGATCGCATACTGACATGGGCGCAGGCAGCGCCCAACGCTTACTCGCTCTCAGACAAAGTAAGCGGAGCATGGCCGATTATTCCATTGATTTTTTTACCTTGGCTGAGCAGACAGGGTGGGGGCAAGAGGCACTCAAAAGCACATTACTCACCAACATCAATGATGAACTCAAAGATGAACTAATGCTTCGTGAATTACCTTCTTCCCTACATGCCCTCATGACACACTGTGTATTCAGGTGGATGATCGAGTACGTGTGCACCGGAGTACGTGTGCATGTGTGAGTTACGAACCCCTGGGGCTTCACGGAGCCTCCACAGAGGCTCAAGGGCTGCGCAAGTCTGACCCCGGTGAAGAGGAGGAGGAACCCATGTAGCTGGGACACTCACGGCTTTCGCCCGCGGAGCTCCAACACCGTTTCGCTGCCGGTATGTGCGTTTATTGCGACCACAAGGGCCATTCGGTTTCCATCTGCCCAGCACTGGCAAACGTAATAGAGATGGTGTCGAGTAGTAACTCTCTCCCCAGACTTCTCTTGCTTGCTAAACTTTCTGTTCAGACTGTCACCCATTCTCTCTCTGTTCTCATGGACTCCGGAGCGGAGCAAAATTTTCCTGACACCTCTCTCGCCACTAAATTAAATATCTTGCTAGAACCGCTGCCAAACCCTTTTCATGTTCACACACTGTCAGGTCAGCGTCTACCCGATATAGCCCATGTTTCGGAACCGCTTTCCCTCTCCCTTTTGGGCAATCACACGGAGCAGATTTGTTTTTCCGCGTTTAGGGCGCCACTCACACCACTTTTCTTAGGCTATCCATGGCTAGTGCACCACAACCCACAAATTGACTGGCAAAAGGGGAAAATTACGGGGGGGAGTCATATGCATTGTCTTCTGTCTATCACTCCTCCCGTCTCACTACTGAACACGGATGCGTTGCCCGACTATTCGGACCTTTCAGCAGTCCTGCGGATTTATCACGACTTAAGAGAGGTCTTTTGCAAAGATCGGGCACGCACGCTCCCTGTTCACCGCCCGTATGATTGTGCTATTGATCTTCTCCTCAGAACCCCACTGCCTTCCAGCCGGTTGTATTTCCCCTTTTGGAATCTTGGATCCCTGGATTTCCCCCACTGTATATACTGTGCACCTGGTGACTCTGTAATTAAACCCGTGTTTGAACTGAGAATCCTGATCTGTGCCTGATAGTGGTGTGCGATACTGCATATTTTGGTATCGATCCGATACCAAGTAAATACGGGCCAGTATCGCCGATACCAATACCGATACCGATACCAATACTTTTCAATAAATAAGGTGGATGCCTCATTGAATTGCTAAATCGCAATTAATTTTCATGACCTTAAGTGTTTTTTGTGATTTTTCCTTTTGTATTATTAATTACTTAAAATCCGGGACATAATTAGGAGAAATAATTAATTTATAATTAAATAAAACATGCTTTATTATTGTGGCAGCTGTGGTCTGCGATGCTGCTGCAGGTGAGATGGACTCACCTTCATTGCATCTACAATCATGCCTCACCGGCTTAAAACCTGTGCGCTGCTTGTGCTGTTGTTGTTTTGGTGTTGATGTGTATAGCTGGCAGCAGGAGGGCTGCAGCCGTTTAATGTAGGCTACTGTTACAGCAACCGTGTGATCACTGTAAGGGTGGACAGCGCACGGCTCGGGTGAGCCGGAGGCTGGCGCGCCAGCGGACCTGCCAAGCTGGAGATGGAGGTCGAGGTGTGCGGGGTCCTGCCTGAGGCGGCATGCTGTCCGCTTGGCCGTCTGCCCAGCTGCCTCTGAGCCCGGCTCACTTCCACTCCTGCTCCGCCGCCTCTGCTTGCAATATGGGTGGCCATCAGGCCAGCTCCCGGGCTTCCACTGGAGGCGCGGGCGACCGCCAAGTGGACACTTCCCGTCACTGGGCCGGGAATGGGCGCCGACGGTCTGGGCGATTCCCTCGCCTGCTCGCGGGGTGGGGTGAAGCTGGCAAGGGGTATGTGGCAGGGCGTGTTCTGCGATGCCGCTGCAGGTTTGGTGGTGGTGATGATGTACGGCTGCCAGCGGAGAGCTGCAGCCGTTGAATGTACTATTACAGCAACCGTGGGATTATTGTAAGAATAAATGATGCTGTGAAGCATGAAAATGCCATCGGGTCTGCCGTGGTGGCGATCTTTTTTTTTTTTTTTTTCTAAATCTTAAGTGCACGCAAACCAGTAAACAAATTAAAACAAATACTGTTGATAAACTATAATACAAAAATGACAATTAAAATTCTCAACAACAAAAACAATATATGTTATTAATATGTAAACAACTTAACAACCCCCAAAGTGTCTAAGTCACGTGACGTGTCAGTGCAACACCAAAACATAAGAAGGGGGGGGGAGCAAAGTGTGCCTGCTCTCCGCTGTCACAGGAGCGGCGAGTTCAGCGACCTGGCTGTTTCGTTTTTGCCGAAAGCACAGCGTAGCAAGCAAGCAGAACTCAAAGTAAAGAATCGATCTAACCAGGCTAGTATCGATCCGATACCGATCCTGACTTGGGATCGATACTATCGATATTTGGATCGATCCGCCCACCACTAGTGCCTGAGTCCCCTTTACCACACTTGACAATCCTCCTCTCTGCTCCTTAATGCTCTTTGTTCGCTATGGTAACACGTAAATATTTCTTTCAAAATAAGACACACAACTACAAAACAAATTTAAAAGTACAAGAAAATATATAACTCACTATAATACTCAATCAGTTAGAGCCCTGTGCTTGTTTCTCTGCAACGAGATGATCCCACTTGGGCGTAATGGGTATGCTGAGTCTGCTTCTCAATTTTGTTTTCATAGCTGTAACTGCAGAAAACCCCACTTCACACAGATATGATGTTGGAAATGGCAACAGGGTTTTTAGTTCTGTTGTGGCAATCTGCCACTTTGTTCACTGGGTATTCTGCCATGATTTTTATCCAGAATACTGGCAAAGTTGATGTCTCGAACATACTTTTAAGGCCAACAGATTTCCAACAGTTGATCTTCTTCTTGCAAAGAGATGCTGGATTCACCCAGTTTATTGACAAAGGGGTTGTGGATCCATTCTTTGTCAGTTCGTGGGTCTTTTGTGATTGGGAAGTAGCGTTTGAACCCTTTTAAAAGCAAAGACAGGTGATCGCGCACTAGCTGGGAGAATGAGTGCTCAGGCTGAGTCTCTTCCTAAAATCTTGCCAATGTTTGAAACATGTCAATTATGCCCAAGTCCAGTTTGGCTTTAAATTCAGCTGCCTTATCTGCAAACTTGAAGACAGTTCTCATTTTCCCCTAAAGGGACAGATTGAGTTCATTTAGTAGGCTGAATACGTCGCACAAGTAAGCAAGTTTTGCGAACCACTCCTTGTCACTGAAATGTGCTGCCAGCGGTAACTACTTTTCTGAGAAAAAACTCTGCAGCGGCTGTTCAAAATCCCAAAACTCTGGCCAGCTATCTCCCTCGGGATAACCACCTTAATTCTGTGTGTAAGAGAAGGAACCTGTGCGCCGCATTCATCTCCTCACAAAGTTGCTCGAACAGGTGTGAGTTAACGTGTGCTTTGATGTGGTTAATAACTCCAACAACATCATTCAATACGTTGTTAAGTTCTGGTGGCATTTTTCAACTAGCCAGCATTTCTCTGTGAATGACACAATGTGTATATTCACATTTAGGTGCAACCTCCTTTTTTTTTTTTTTTTTTTTTTTTTTAAATTTGTTCATTTCAGGCACAACAATAAAGTTGAACATAAAGTGCACAAAAACAAAAACAAACAACAAAATGTACCTGAAAAGGAGTGGGAGTAATCCGAGTAGTTAAACCAGACAGTGATCCGGTCATGGCAGCAGCTCCGTCTGTGCATATGTCGACACAAAAAGACCATTTAAGTTTTCCTGATACATAATCATCCAGCGACCTGAATAGTTCTGCAGCTGTGGTTTTGGTTGTCAACGATAGCACACACAAAATATACTCATGCACATCCTCCTGATAAAGGTATCGCACATAAACAAGTAGTATTGCCTTATTGTCCACATCTGTAGACTCATCAACCTGCAAAGCGTACAAGGGTGATGTATTAATTCTCTCCAACAACTGTGTCCCCATGTCCTCTGCTATTTCCTCAATGTGACGAGTGATGGTGCTAGCCGATAGAGGCACCTGTGCTATCTTTTCAGCCGCCACCTCTCCAAAAAGTTCACAGAAAATGGTGGCAGGAAGGATCAATTCTTCACCAATATTGAATGACTTTTTAGCCTTAGCAATACGGTTAGCCACCAAGTACGATGCTTTCAGTGCACTTGCATTTGCTGTTGTGGAGGCCCTCAGTAATTGTTTGTCCCTGTTGTTCCCACTTTTTTCTTTCAAAATACTCCACAAGCTTCTTTTTTAATGTCGGGTGCTTGGACTCCACATGACGAAGCAGTTTTGAAGGCTTCATTGCCTCACTGGAAGGCCGGTCGCTGCATATTATGCAGAGCGGGCTTGGCGCGTGGGAATCACCTGTTGCGATAAATCCATATTTCAGGTAGGTCTTTTGGTATTGTCTGTTAAATGCAGCTTTCTGTTTTTTAGTGGCTGTCATAGACTCTTCTTCTGTCTCCTCACTGGGCCTTTTTTCCTTTGCAAAAAAACCTTCCAAAGACGTCTGTTTTTTACTCATTTTGCTAGCTTGTGGGTTTAATATTAACTTTAATGTATCTTGACATGCCTCAAGAGTGTCATAGACAGAAGTAACTGAGAGAATTCAGTCATTTTCAAAATAAAACACTGTTCAGAGTAGAATAATAAATAAAACGGAAATAATGTAAGTTATTTATTTTTGCTGTGCGGGCCGGTACGAGCCTCAACTCTCGTGGCCCGGTACCAAAAGATTCACGGACATAAGCAGGGCAGGCGTGCATTGGGTGGAGTCTTGGACTACCAACCTGTGGGCCATGAGAATAAGGGGAAGATGGTAGTCCTAGTCCTGTTGGTGTTCTGAGGTAAGGATAGCTAGCTGCGCCAGAGTCCTGTTAAACCTCTCCACCAGTCCATTGCACTGGGGTGGATGGGGTGGTGCGGGTCTTCTTAATCCCGAATTCTGTTCGCACATGGCAGCAAATACCTTGGACTCAAAGTTACGCCCCTGATCGCTGTGAAGGGTCTCTGCTGTTCCAAAATAGCTCAACATCCTACTAATCCATCCACTAATGCATCAGTGACAGTCTCTGCCTCCTGGCCTGGGATCACATGTGATCCCAGTCCATGGCCACGAGGACATAACAGTTCCCTCTGTCTGTACAAGGAAATGAGCCCATGACGTCCACAGCTACTCGCTCCATTGGAGCTCTTGCTGGCTGCTGTTGAAGCTGAGCCCGGGACTGGTCCTGTGGCCCTTTGTGCAAGGCCAGCTTCAGGCCTGCAGCTGTCACTCTCTCCATCACTTGTCTCAGGGCATCCAGAGCAGAATCAAAGGAGCTCCCATGTACCAGAAGGTCATCCAGGTGGACCAGACACTGTTGCCGTGGGACACCAGCCAGCACACTGTCCATAAGCCTCTCGAAGGTGGCAGGGGCGTGGCAAAGACCAAAGGTCAGGACTTTTAACTGCCATAGTCCCCTGTTGGTACACAAGGCTGTCTTCGGTCTGGACTCAGGGGACAGTGGCTCCTGCCAGTAGCCACTTCGCAGGTCCAGAGTGAAGAACCAGGAGCATCTGGCTACTAAATCACTATACTCATCAATCCTGGGATCGCTGCAGCAGATGCCGGGCAGACCAGGGGAGGAATGAGCTGCACCCTCTTCCCTTCAGGGAGTATTAGAAAGCCTTTGCCCAGGTCCAGTATACCACCGATGGTTCGGTCCAGTCCAAGGATTTAGCGTACTGCACGTCAGCCACGCAGGCAGCATAAGGTACACCGAGGTCTCCCACCTTAAACTGGAACATCCCTCTCCCTCTAATTGGGGCCAGGTCACCAGTCACAGTTCTAAGTCGCACATTAGTTGGCTGCACAGCAGCTCCAGTTGCAATGATATCAGGTAAGACCAGTGCTGCATTGGACCCTGTGTCCAGGAGGGCCATACAGGACACCCCTGCAATCGTCACCGGAACATGGCAAAAGGCACCAGCCTGGGTCCAGCCCACAGCAACGACTGCACTGGGTGGTAAAGGAGGTGGTGTGGGGGTGTCGGTCTCTCTGGCCTTTGTGCTCCCACCTACCTACATGGGCCCTTGGGCGTTTCCCTGCACTGCTGCAAGCTTGGGACAATGCCTGATGAGGTGTCTGACTTGTCCACATCCCCAGCAGCTCTGCAATTGGCGGCGTGGACCAGCCCGAGGGGAAGGCGACTGCAGAGAAGCTGTCTGGACCATACTGCACAGGCCCGCTGGCCTCTCCATCTGCTCCACAGGTGCTGACATAGCTTTCACTACGTGTGTGTCATCAGCTCCCCCAAAGGATCCTGAAAGCATCTCCCTCTCCAACGCTAACTCCAGGGCTGCGCTGAATGTGGCCGGTCGAGCAAGCTGAGTTTGAATACAGAGCTCTTTAGGGCTGAGGGCCTGCAGGAACTGATCCCGAGCTAACTCCACCTGCACTGAAGGTGGCATGTTGTCATATGCCCTCCTGCAAAGACACTCAACATCATAGGCCAAAATACGAAGGGGCTCCCTAGACAATCTGTGCCTGTTGTGGAACTCTGACCTCAGCAGCACCAGCTGATTATACTGGCCGAAACGTCTCTGAAGTGCCCCAACAAGAGCAGTATAGTCTCTCCTTTCCTCCTCACTCAGCAGCAGCAGGCATGCAGCTGCATCCTCACACAGGCACAAAGCCAAATGGAGAGCCTTATGTTCCTCAGACCAGCCTGTTGCAACAGCTAACAGTTCAAAATGTGCAATAAACACTTCCCATGGCGCCCTGCGTTTTTTATGTTCGCCGCAGCTTGCTGGGTGCCACCATGTTTGTTTACATCATGTGATGGCATGCCATGCGATGACAACTCTGTCCCGCTGAAACCATGGTCATGGCGCAAAAAGTTTAATCAATAGAAAAGAGTCTAGTCAAACCTGGAGAAAATCCAGCCTCAGCCGACAGCCACAGCGCAGTTTCCCTCACTCTATGGGCAGGTGAGCGCAGACGAAGCTCCCTCTCCTGAATCTCTTTCTTAATCTTGTCTGGCAACATCCTCGGGTCTTGTGTCGATCAGTGTCGCCAGCAACAGCTCCAGGTGTCAGGTTTTTTGTTTTGTCTTCACTTCTGACACCAGTGTAATGTTCCCATATGCACTCAAACACCAGACGGTTTTGACCTCAGTTTATCAGTTTATTAAATAAGTACAGGCAAACAGGCCGTTAACCCCGGGGAGAGTCTTCTGGTACAACCCACTCCCTCCAGCTCTGGACAACAGCAACAAGCACCCCCCTCCCCTTCCCGCACACACTAACTCACTTCTTCCTGCAGCACAACCAAACATGTATCTTTAACAAAATAACAACAGTGCACAGAGATAGCCAGCCTAACACAGTAAAATAACCTTTAACCATCGTTACAGTGTGTATACTAATCTGCTAAAACATAAGCTCTGCTGAAACATTACGTCTGCTCCAATTTCAATGTACAATGCCCAAGTACAGCTACAATAAAGGAATCTTTATCTTTCATGATATAAGTTAGCCAGACATGCATGTAAAAATAACTAAGGATTTAAGGATTAAGATTTAAGAATTATAAACTAAATGTCAGGTCTGGGGCAGCAGACCAGGTGGAGTGCAGAAAGAGTGGACCCACATGCAGACAATGGAGATGGAACTGGACCGTAAAGCAAGACTTTTATTTTCGACTGCACAACATACGAAATAAAGAGAGACTAAGATTAAACTAACAAAAACTAAACTGGGAAAACCTAAACACTAAACACTAGGTACACAGAACGTGACATGTGAGAACATGAAACCTGAAACCTAAGGCCTCTGGCTGGGATGAGGCAGGACCAAATGGCTGTCTCTGGCGGAGACAGAGCAGACAGGGTAGTCCATGGCAGATGGCGGTGGTGGCAGCATGAAGTCCGCAGGAGGCTGGCAGAGTTTGCAAAACTACAGACATTCTATTCTAAAGCTGAAGTACTGATTCAACTTCTTAACTTAAGTAAAAGTAAAAAACTACAGGCATTGAAATGTACTCAAAGTAAGAAAGTAAATATTAGCTTTTTGGAGGTTTCTATTTCTGTGCAAAGCTAACTGAACCTTGTCCTATATTAACATGATGATAAATTATATCAGTGATGGGGTACAAACTTTAGACTTTTTCAAGACATGTTGAGGAGGTCATTTAGCCATTTAAATCAACTGTGTTGGATCAAGGACACATCTAAAACACCCCTGGTTTATGCTGTCTAGATGGTACAAAGCTGGTATGAAGTTGGAATCTAAGCATCTTCGGCTAAAAATCATTATAGTCTCTGCTACACTTGATGTAACCTAACACCATGAACCACAGCCACTGTGTGCCAGTCACACACTGTTCTTTATTTTAAACCCATCAAGGTACAGCAAACTAACCAGTTTATCCTTTTATTAAGTATTTTCATGCAGCCATTAAATAGCATTCAGTCTACCTCAGTTTGAGTTACAGCAAGTTTGCACAATATGAAAAAACATAATGTCACATATACTAGGGTGACCAAGTATATGGCCCCGGAAAGAACTTTTCACGTTCTTTCCGGGGCGTCCGGGGGGATTTTCGAGATTGATAAAAAAGGCCCGGGTTTTCCTATAGTTTTCCCTATAGGAAAACTATAACTATAAATTTCCCTTGTACCGACCATAGCTGGACTGGCCATCAGGCATACCGGGGCATATTTTCGTTGTGCTGACTTTTTACAGTCAGTTACAATAACTCGTACTGCGTACTAGCTAGCACGACGGAGTTTCTATACAGCTGGGTGGGTGCTATGATGTTACTGATAGTGATATCGGTTTGGAACCAGATGTTCTTACTGAATCATCAGAGCTGAACCGGTGATGGAGAAACAGGTTTACCTTTTAGGTGACATGGATGAGTTGAAGGGAATTTATGAACTGTTTCTGAGAGACAAATAACACCAGGATCCTTTTCTATGTAGCTGACAGCTGGTAACTGTGCAGGGGCGGGTCTAGCAAAGTTTTGCCAGGGGGCCAGGTAGGGCATTAACAGGGAAAGGGGGGCACAAAGAAATACTTTTCTTTCTTATTCTCATTTAAAATGTCTAGCTTTTAATAAATAATTATCTGAATCTTACAACCAAAGTTTTCATCTGATGTAACATGTATAGAAATCATACATATACCAACAAGACAGTGTACATCACTGTCACAACAGCATTTGTTTTCATTCAAAGGCTTTATGGCTTTTCCTATAATATCTGGTGGGCCGGTCTCTAGTCAAAATGCCCGGGCCAATTTTTTGTCCCAGTCCAGCCCTCATACCGACCCAGTACTGGTAATTTTTCTTATGCAGATGAGGCATTATTTCTGTACCATTATTTAATTCCAGAGGTTTTTAAGTTATTTTTTTTTTTGCACTTGTTGACTTGTAAAAGCCTATATGACTTATTTTATTTCATAATTCATTAACCGCACAGAGAAGGCATCGTTTAAATATGTTTAATATGTTTCTTTAAGCAAGTTCTTCATGACTGAGCTAAGTGTCCTCTTTTTTGGAAATCAAAATATGGTCACCCTAACATATACAGATTGTTATGATCTGAGTGCGTGTTTAGGATTTTCCACTCTGGCCTGGACCTGCGGTGTTCGCCCCTCTGGGGCGGAGCTCAGAGACCACAACTGCCTCGACCATCTGTTCCTCGTCACTGATAATCAGCAGGTGTATTTAAGATCAGCATCCCCACCAGTTCTTTGCCAGTTTGTCAGGTACCTTATGGTGGTAACTGACCTCACAGTAATTCCTTGTTTTGGGGTTATATTTACCTTGTTTTCCTCTTGTTTCATGCAGTCATGCATATTTCCATGCCACACTTACCTTCCTTGCTCACGCTCAGCCAGAGACCACACCTCCGCCACATACAAATACCTGAAAATCGTACTAAGTACAGTAACTAAGTATTTGTACTTTGTTACGTCTCAAATCTGAAGGCTAGACAGGCTCAGCTGTACCCCCAGCCTATGAAATGAGCCTATGCTTTTGATAAAGCATATAGTTAGAGCTGGACCAGAAGATCCTGAATGCCCCCTTAGTTATGCTGCAATAAGTGTAGGCTGCTGGGGGATTCCAAGGATGAACTGAGTGCTTCTTCTTCAGTCATCTTTTTTTATTTGCTATGTGTTTATGCAGTTCTCTGCTTTTAATTATTAGTTGTTATTAGCTCCCTAGCTCTCTTCCACAGTGTGTCTTTGTCCAATCTTCCTCCCCCAGCCCCAACCAGTCATAGCAGATGGCTGCCCTTCCCCGAGCCTGGTTCTGCTGGAGGCATTTTCATGTTAAAAGGTAGTTTTTCCTTCCCAATGTCACCAAAGCACTTGGTTATACGGGGTCATATGATTGCTGGAGTTTTTACTGTTTCCTTTGTCTTATTATAAGGTCTTTACCTTACAATATAAAGCACCTTGAGATCACTGTTATGATTTGGTGCTACATAAATAAAACTGAATTAAATTGAACTGAATTGAATATAATTGAATTAATAAGAAGACCTTGATGAGACTTTCACAATGAAACTTGTTGTACATGAATTATATATGCTTTCTCAATGTACATCTTGCATGGTGGTGGAACTACAAGAATATTCATTGGGCCTTTATAGCAGATGATAAATGTAAAACTTGATTGTAACACCATCCAAAAAGTAAGCTCAGTTCTTTTGAGACCTAATTTTTTTACAGTATTGCCTAAGACTGCCATACAAAAGCAATCTCAACTGAAATGAATTTTAGGCCCTGCCCCTAATCCTTCAATTTCCCTGATGGGTGGTGTGAAAGAATTACCAACACTGCATGCAAATAAAAAGGAATAGCAAAGCAATAAAACCTAATCACTAGGCTCAGGAATCAGAAAGCTGTCATGTGGTCATATTTGCTAACTAATTTTTTCTTACTTATTTTGGTGTATTCCTTTTCTTCTGCTTCATGTTCTTCTCTGTTACCGTCTTCCTGTCAGTTACTTGGACACTTTCATTTGAATGGGATGCACAAGACTGCAGATGTGATTTTGGGAGGACTGTTTCAAGTCCACTTTTTTTCAAGCATTCAGGACCTGTCTTTTACCTCACAGCCACAGCAGCCTATTTGCCATGGGTAAGTCTGGGATGTATATCTGGGGAACAAAAAAAAAAAAAGAACAAAAAACAAACAAACAGTGAAATCAATGCAAGGGAAATATGAGTAATGTAATTTATATCTCTAAATTACACTTAAAAAATACTAATGTTAAAAGATGCACATATCTTGAGTAGTTCATATTCTTTCTTTATTTTTTTCATTAAATATTACTATAATTAATTCTATTAAGTTATTTAGTCAGTATTTACAGAATCTATACTTGGAAAACATATTGCAAAAATATAAAGTAGTTTGCTACATTTTTTAATAGTAATCTTTCCTGTTTGTTAGTTTTGATGTCTTAGGATTTAGGCAGGCACAAACCATGGCGTTTGCTATTGATGAAATCAACAGAAACTCCAAGCTGCTACCTAATGTGACTCTGGGATATACTCTTTATGATAACTGCCTTGAACTTGGAATTGGATTCCGTGCAGCACTGTCATTAGCCAGTGGTCAAGAGGAGAAAATTATATTAGATAATAAATGTGCTGGAAATCCTCTGGTCATAGGGATTGTTGGTGATTCTTCCTCTACACGTTCTATTGCTATCTCCACTGTCTTAGGTTTGTACAGAGTGCCAATGGTAAGTTTTCTACTCATCTATGTAATAGTTCTTCTATTATTTAGAATTTATTGCAAATTTAATATCTCTTGTAAAAACACACTGCAATAACAACTGACAAAGCTAAAGAAAACCAAGGCTTTTAGTAGTTCTAAAATATTCAGTCTGTATCTTTCGCAGGTGAGTTATTTTGCCACATGTTCCTGCCTGAGTGACCGTCAAAAGTATCCATCCTTCTTTCGGACAATCCCAAGTGATGCTTTCCAGGTGAAAATATATCAGAAAAATTTAAATAGAAAGACTAAAGGGATTTTCAAGAACAAAATTCCCATTTAAAAACACAATACATAATGACATAAACATATTAAAATAATATTTTATGTATATACAGCTATATTCTGTTTTGTTCTTGTATAGAGAACATAGCTAAATTGCTGTCAATGGTGATGACCAAATACTGAAATGAGTAAATGAATTTAATCTATATTCACTTAGGTACGTGCTATTATTCACATCCTAAAACATTTTGGCTGGACTTGGGCAGGTCTGCTTATCAGTGATGATGATTATGGACTTCACGCAGCCAGAGCCTTTCAATCTGAGCTGAGTCTGTCAGGTGAAGGTTGCCTGGCCTATGTTGAAGTTTTGCCCTGGGACAAAGACACAGATGAATTAAGGAGGATAGTGGATGTGATTAAAAAATCCACAGCTCATGTGGTCATTGTCTTTGCGCATGAGAGTCATATGATCAATCTTATGGAAGAGGTTTGGATTTTAAAACAATTTTGTTTTTACAAGTTACAAAAATCATGTATAATATCTTTGAACAAGTACAGATAAATAATCATCTAAAGCTAGTCTAGGAGATAAGCAATTACTTTACTGTCATTGTAATGCCACTAAAATATCTGCAACTTACAATTTCACTTTATAAATTTGTTGTAATACAAATCACAGGTAGTGGCAAACAATTTAACAGGGTTGCAGTGGATGGCCAGTGAAGCCTGGACAGCAGCTGCTGTGCTACAAACACCTCAACTTATGCCATACCTGGGTGGTACACTGGGTATTGCAATTCGTCGAGGAGAAATACGAGGGCTGAGGGAATTCCTGTTACAAGTACGTCCCAATCTACACCACAGCACTAGCTACGGAAGAAGTATGGTGAGGGAACCCTTTACTGTGTGTACTTGCAAGAATTATATATTTTCATGATATATTTACGTTATTTGTGACAAACTGTTTTAAATATATTTCAGATTACTCAGTTTTGGGAATTCACATTTCAGTGCAGATTTGCACCACCTCCAGCAGGCTGGGTGGAAGGTGGAGGTACAATATGCACTGGACAGGAAAATCTTGAAAATGTGGACACTGAGTTCTTGGACGTTTCCAATCTGCGGCCTGAGTACAATGTGTACAAAGCTGTTTATGCTCTGGCGTATTCCCTTGATGATATGCTTCAGTGCAAGCCAGGAAAAGGATCTTTCAGTGGGGACAGCTGTGCAACATTACACACACTGGAACCATGGCAGGTGTGATATCAGTTTACACTCCACCGATGACCTAATTCTTTTACTCTATAAATACTTTCAGAACAGAATTTACACTGCAGGATTCAATACAATGCCATGAGAAAAACTGCTGAAAATAGCTAAATGAATTTTCTGTACTCAGGAATGAAAGTAATGTTTAATGTCTTTAGATCAATGCGACCATTAACATATATAAATACACAAGATTTTTAGTGAAGTGACTTGTTTGATTTGGAGTCAGAATGTAATGAGTTCATATAACCAAGTATAATAGATCTTATTTGATTATTAAGTAGCAGTTCCACACAAAACTAATGAATTTCATATACATCCCTTTGCAACAGCTTGTTTATCACTTGGAAAGGGTGAACTTCACCACTTCATTTGGTGATCAGGTGTCATTTGATGAGAATGGCGATGCATTACCAATTTACGATGTGATGAACTGGATGTGGCTCCCTGATGGAAGCACTAAAGTTCAGAATGTGGGTGAGGTTAAGAGGTCAGCTTTCAAAGGTGAAGAGCTCATACTTGATGAAGACAAAATATTCTGGAATTTTGAATCCAAAAAGGTTATATATAGTTTTTGTAGAATTATACTGTACATGTGACAAAAGTAAAATAACATTGTAAGAGGTAACATGTAATTTTTTCATGTAGCCACCTCGATCAGTATGTACTGAGAGCTGTCCTCCTGGTACCCACATGGTGAGAAGGAAGGGGGAACCCAAATGCTGCTTTGACTGCATCCCTTGCTCTGAAGGAAAAATCACTAACAAGAGCAGTACGTTTTATTCTTTCTGCATGACATATTTAACTTCATTATTATGAAAAATGATATGCATTTCACCAATGTTCCCTTTTGTATCAGACTCCTTGGAGTGTACCAGTTGTCCAGAGGATTTTTGGTCAAACCCCGAGCGTGACTACTGTGTTCCAAAGAAGACAGAGTTCCTCTCCTACCATGAGCCTCTGGGTATTTGTTTGACAGCAACCTCATTACTGGGCACATTTGTATGTGCTGTTGTTCTGGGGATCTTTATCTACCATCGCAGAACACCCATAGTGCGTGCCAACAATTCAGAACTTAGTTTCCAGCTATTGTTGTCACTCAAGTTGTGTTTCCTGTGTTCACTGTTGTTCATTGGACGACCCAGGCTGTGGACATGCCAACTCAGGCATGCAGCATTTGGGATCAGCTTTGTGCTTTGTGTCTCATGCATCCTGGTAAAAACCATGGTTGTTCTGGCTGTGTTCAAAGCCTCCAAGCCAGGAGGGGGAGCCAGTCTGAAGTGGTTTGGTTCAATGCAACAGAGAGGAACAGTTCTGTTTCTTACATCTATTCAGGCAGCCATCTGCACTACCTGGCTTGTCTCTTCCTCTCCAACTCCACATAAGAACACCCAATACCACAACGATAAGATCATTTATGAGTGTGCAGTTGGGTCCACTGTTGGTTTTGCAGTGTTATTGGGCTATATTGGTGTGCTGGCTGTCCTCAGTTTTCTAATTGCATTCCTGGTAAGGAATCTCCCTGATAGTTTTAATGAGGCCAAGCTCATCACATTCAGCATGCTGATCTTCTGTGCTGTGTGGGTGGCCTTTGTTCCTGCTTATATCAGCTCACCAGGTAAACTTGCAGATGCAGTGGAGGTATTTGCCATCTTGGCCTCAAGTTTTGGACTCTTGATTACACTGTTTGGGCCGAAATGTTACATAATCCTGTTGAGACCAGAGATGAACACAAAGAAAGCTATAATGGGTCGTGGCATTGACTCATAAAAAAGTCTATTTCAATAGAAAGAAGAAGTAATTATGTCTTTTTCATATAGATAGAAAAACAAATAAATAAAAATGATACATTTAAATAAGATAATGTTCTTTTTAAATCTCTGTGCTGATGTCACATGACTGCAAATGTACAATTATGGTGATTCATTCCATCCATCCATCCATCCATCTTCATCCGCTTTATCCGAAGCCGGGTCGCGGGGGCAGCAGCCTAAGCAGAGAAGCCCATACCTCCCTCTCCCCAGCCACCTCCTCCAGCTTATCCGGGGGAACACCAAGGCGTTCCCAGGCCAGCCGAGAGACATAATCTCTCCAGCGCGTCCTGGGTCTGCCCCGGGGCCTCCTCCCAGTGGGACATGCCCGGAACACCTCACCCAGGAGGCGCCCAGGAGGCATCCTTGTCAGATGCCCGAACCACCTCAACTGGCTCCTTTCAAGGGATAAATCAAGGAAGGGGAAAGAAGGCTTTGAGTAAGAAGAAACTGATTCATTCTGCTTTCATTTTTTTTCAACATGTAGTTGAAGTACAAAATAATCATACTGGAACTTACATACTTTGCATGTAAGTAGTATTGACTCCATGACGCCTAGTATTGAAATTTAACCTCAATTTAAAGGTACTGATTTTTTACTTTATTTAATAGGGAAAAAAACAATATTGTTCCCATAAAAGTACATTGATTAGTGTTCAGTTACATCTTCCAACAAATGTCTGCTTTCTGAACATTCATGAACTTCGAATTAATTCAATTAAAATACATACGCACGGGCTCCAGTTTGTGGAAGTCATACTATTGGTATCATCTTGAATACAGTTGACATTGTCTTTCAGCTAGTTGCATTTTATGTATATTGCTAGAGACCAGCACACACAGCACACCAAAGGAGCAGGAGATGATAACTCAAAAGTCTCTGGCTAGGATTGAGGCAAATTTTAATTCATATCCAGATCTGTGACAAAAAAAATTGTATTGATCAAAGAAAGTACACAGTCTGAATTTTTATCAACTTGAGGAAAGCTTTTGACACAATTGACCAGGTAATATTTGATGAATTGGAAATGCATGCAATTACAAAGGCGAAGAGTGATTTGACCAACAGGCAGTAACTTGTGAAGATAACGTTAATCAAACTATTTGAGCATTGGTTGTGGAGTCCCAAAGGGGTCAATATTGGGTCCGAAACTTCATCTTGAATAGAATGATGTAGAGCTTTAGATATATTACAGTTTGTTTTATTTGTGGATGATACATTTTATGTCATGGGGAAAATATACAGCACCTTTTGGAGGACCCCAAAAAAAATGACTACCGTATTTTTTGGACGATAAGGCACACTGTCAATAAACGGGTCTGTTTTCATACATAAGGCGCACCGGATTATAAGCCACATTAAGCAAAACAAAGCAGTCAGATAAGTCAAGTTTAACTCAACTCATTCTTCGTGCTTCCTCCACTTCTGTACCACTGATTCATTAATGTTGAATTTTCTCGCAGCTGCTCTATTCCTATGTTGTTGCAGTATATTAATGACTAACCTCGTATTGTGGATGGATTATCTCAGTTGTTCTCCTGACTGAAGTTTACAGCATCCTGCCATGCGATTGCGTTTTTCCCTAACCATCGGGAACCCTCACATTAACTTTAATTGACTGGAAAAAAGTTAGCATTCATCCTCCAGCTTCACTGTGTTTATGTTATGCTAACATAGCTGTGTCGCTAGCGATCACATAGCACATCATTATATACCAGCTAGTCCAACTTCAGTAAACCTACAAAGTCACTGTTGTTTAGTTTTCTGACTCCATTCATGTTGGAAGTGATAGCAGAGCTGTACGTTTTAAATTTTTCAGAAATCTCTCAGTCAGAACATGGTATATCATGTTTAGGTGGAAACTAGCGAGCTAACTTCCTGCTAACTTCTAACTCTGTTAAATTTAATAAATTCTGTTTTCATGGATGCCTAGATGTTAAACTTAATTGTTACACCCGGTAAAGCAGAGACGCTGATCAAAGATGAAAGAATTTACAGTGTTCCCTCGTTTAGTTACATTCTAAAAATAACCTGCGATAGGTGAAATCCGCGAAGCAGCCAACTTAATTTTTTTATAATTATTGTAGATGTTTTAAACCTGTAAAACCCCTCACTACACACTTTATACAATTTTCTCAGACAGGCATGAACATTTTCACACTTTTCTCTCTTGTTTAAACACTCTCAAAGTTCAAACCTTC
Organism: Oreochromis aureus; assembly: GCF_013358895.1. Taxonomy (NCBI): domain Eukaryota; kingdom Metazoa; phylum Chordata; class Actinopteri; order Cichliformes; family Cichlidae; genus Oreochromis; species Oreochromis aureus. Next base: position 14,933,094 of record NC_052955.1, on the reverse strand, counting down.
GTAGAAAAATAAATCCAGTATTATAGAATGAAACCAAAGGCACCAGCGGTTGCTTTTGATGGTGCAAAACGTTTCATCGATAGTGTTGTGTTTGTTGGGGTGAAAACGTACAAACATACAGTAAAGCATTTCGGAGTCACAATGATGGATCGAAGATTTATGTAAATTTGACAAGCTGAATGCATTCTGTACTGTACTGGACCACGGCACGAGATTGATTGACAATGGTCTACAGCGACTCAGGACACAGAACACAATGTGCAGTCCCCCCCCCAAAAAAAAGCATGCAAAATTGCACAAAAAAAAAATCTGTGAAAGAGCAAGGCCCCGAAAGGTGAACAGCATTATAGCGAGGGACCACTGTAGACAGTTTTAAAATCTCAGTGATGCCACAGTGTTCGTTTGACTTTGGAACTTGAAGCGGACTGAATTTTGGACCCAGATTACTTTGCGAGGATCCTGACTATGGTAGCATTAATGCTGCTGCAATCCATCAAGTGTTGCGGCTTCGTAGCTTACCAAAGCGTACTAAACATTTTTTGACAGATCTTTGAGCGCCTTGTACCACATAAAATTGGTTCGAAGTCAGTAAGCACAACCAGAATTCATACATAAGGCGCACCGGATTATAAGGCGTACTGTCGATTTTTTAGAAAATTAACGGATTTTAAGTGTGCCTTATGGTGCGAAACATACGGTAGAATGATTGTTTAATAAAACCAATTATCACTGTATTTTTAAAAAAAAATTACGATAATTTGAAATTCTTGGACAGACATGGATGTAAATGTGATGATAACATAAGTAGAGATAGAGAGCATACCAGATTTTTTGTAGACTACAAAATCAGCTGGAAACTTCAAATAAAATATGTGCAATCAAAATAATTAAGAAGTATTTGTTGAATCATTTAAATCATAAATCACTTCTAATACATTCATGTAATACTATATTGGCATATTTAAATTATTGTGTAGCAGTGGAGAGACACTTGCCACCCACACACCCAATACATACACAAACAAAAACATCTTCCTCTACTCTTCACCAATTTAACAAAATAAACTAGATCAAATTAAAACTTACCATTTGGCTGTCTGTCTCAGCTGAACCAATCAACTCAATATGGAAGGTGATAAACGCACATTGGCCCTCTTGATGGGAAATTTGAGTATTAAAAAAAATAAAAAGACGGAACAGCTGACCGACATAAAGTATTATGCACAGGGGTGCACATAAGTGGTCCGCAGTTGCGCATTTGCAGTCAAAATAAAACAGGCGCATCAGATAAGAAGTTGCAACGCGCGTTTGCATACATAAGATCTTCTGGAGGAGGACAGACATTTGTTTAGAACTCTTAAAGATGTCGAAGAAGCAAGCTCCTTTAAGCAATTACTTTGGTGTTCCTCCACCTCCAAAGAAATGTCAGAAGGAGTCTGAACCGCAAAAGAAGCGCGTATTCTCAGAAAAGTGGTTGCAGGAGGTGAGCTGGCTTCAAACAAATGATGAAAGCACAGAGATGTGGTGCAGAATATGCCGTGAAAATCCCACTCAGCGGACAAAAACAGTGCCTTTTATATGTACGCAAACGCGGTTGCAACTTCTTATCTGGTGCGCGTGTTTTATTTTGACAGCAAATGCGCACCTGCAGACCACTTATGTGCACCCTGATTATGCACATTGTGCATAAAGGAATTTTGTTTTCACCGAAGCACCTCCAGCTTAAAATATCACATTGACGCAAAGCATACGTTAGTCGGGGAGGCTGCCAGCACTTTGGCTAACGTGTCACCCAGCTTGCGACAAACCACTCACGGAGCATCGGGGACTCAGTAAGTCTACCTCGGATATTGACTGACGCAATTGCCAAGTGGATTGCAAGAAACTGCAGACCTATTAATATCGTTAAGAACGCGTGCTTTACATAGCTTTAAAGTGCCTCCCCAAGAGTGACAGAGACAGAGTGGATAAATGTTTACAGAGTTTTTTGTTAACATGAATGTTCAAGATGTTCAATAAACATGTTAAGTGCGTATATTTTACATTTTTTCTCGAGTCTGTTTGCTCATGCAAAATGAAACGCTATTAATATAGAATAAAAATGAATGGTATTTAATTGTGATTAATCAAAATTAATCCACAGTAACCCTGTGATGAATCTCATTAAAAAAATTTTGACAGCACTAATATATATTATATATTAGTGTATACTTACCTATTAGTATATGGGTTTTTTAAAAAGTTGTATTTCACAGAAGAGAAATACAGGAGAGATAGTTAAAAGATTGAAGAAAACTATTCAAATTCTCTTTGAATTTAAGCATACATTCTTTGTGTTTACTCTGCATTTACTTCATTATATTGTATAAATGTCAGTTACAAGCTTAAATGTAAAGTTGAAAAAATGTAATTGCAACCAGACTATTGATCAAGTAATTCAGATTAATTGCGACTAATTACAGAAAATTGTGAGATTAATTAGTTAATTTTTTTCTATTGACAGCACTAATTATTATTACTAATATAGATTACTAAATATTTACTACATTTAAAATACCTATTTATTGTTAGCTGACAATGACAAGTGGTTGAGGAATTTTTCAAACCACTTCTTTAGGAAGACAATAAGGTTGGGCAATTGGACAAATATATTGACTATTGACAATTGGCTGAGTCTTTCACCCATCGTTTTTACAAGAGCGATTTATTTTCCCATGAGTAAATTTGCTAATAATGTTGGTGGAAGCAAAGAGAAGCAGTTATGGAAAAAAATGATAGTGCTGTTTTAACGGCACCCTCTTCCAGCTGTGAACAAATGCACCCTCCTCAGAGTGCAAATGCAGCGATTCATTTACTCAAACTCATAACAGAAAAAAAGAAAGACAGTAGCCTATGTTCAGAAAAAAACAAAAACATTGTATTTAAATTTTTAAAAAACACAATGGTATAGAGGGAAACAAAGAGAAACTGGCTTCTTTTTTCCACTATAACCGTGTTTACAGGCCGCTTCAGTGTTTATCTGTCTTACACTCTTGACCAAACAGCAAGTACAAAATAAAACAAAAAGTAAGTTAAAAATCAAAATGTGTCTTCCAGTGAACATAAAACTAAAATCTCAGATGGAAAGTTAAGTCTGTTGTGTGATTTGGCGCATCTCAAATCAATAAATAAATGAATTAATAATCCAAAAAGTAGCTGTATTAATACTGAAACAAACAAGAAAAGAAGGTAAAATATTCCCTCCACACAAAACGTATATAAATTCTAAATGCGCAAGTCAGTCCGTGCATGATTACATTGCTCCGCCCAACAAAAAGGCAATATATTCACGCAGGTGACTATCGCCATTTATTTGACTGACGATTGTGGGTTGGAATTTTGGGTTGGGTTGAACCACTTTTAATTCTATGAGTGGTTTCAGTCTCAGTAGAAACAGTCTCGGACACACAGAAAACATTCATAACATCACTGTCCTTGACAGATCTGTTGACAAATGGATTTGGACACATAACACCTACTGAATCCGTAGGACGGGTCATGGTGTACTCAGATACTAAATATACAGGCTCAATTAAGCTCTATCCGTCAGAGACTGGTTCAGGGCCTACATGCCCCAAAACATCTGTGGTGTTCAAACTACAATTGTCAACTTGACAGTGATGTAATTCAAATTAATTCTGTTTCAAATTAACATGACCAATATCTAAATGAACAAAGGAAACACTGGTGAGTTCAGAATAAGCATGGTTATTTGGTGGTTCAACTAACAGAGACAGATAATTCAGGTCCTTCACCAGCTATCCCTGATTCACTGTTTTTAACCCAGGTGCTGTCAGCTTGGCAGGCACCAGGCCGACATAGCAAAATTGTCAATTCTTCCAATCAATCTATGCTGTTACCCTTACCTATGTTCATGATGATCTGGGTATTAAGCAAAAGAATGAGATTGCAGATACAAGTGGTGGAAATGAGTGTGTGGCATGTTTGTTGTCTGGGCTCAAGGGGCAGTGCCCACCAGACTGATAGGGAAGCTGAACCCAAAATGCTAATAATGCTCTTCTTATTTCAGTGATGCCAGGACAGGGAGCTGGGCAGTGTGTGTGTGGCAGCTGAAAAGCTGACAGGACAGCAAATAAACAGTATAAATATATAGTTTCACTGGCAATACTAAATGTTTTGGGTCCTTCCAAACTACAGGGTGTCCTGGGCTCTCCTTTAGAGATTGTGTGAAGAGTCCAGTCAGTCAAGTTTCGCCCGTCCCAAAGCAATGAATATTTTTTCATTTTTATGAACCAAAAATACAGAAAACACAAGGACATTTGAGGAAATTTCTCCCACTCATCTTTATAGGAATTCTCTAAATCCTTTAGGTTCAGAGGTTTCAACTTTCTCCACATTTTCTCTAGAACTTAGGTCTGGAGAGTGGCTAAGACGCTTCATGACTTTAACCCTCTAGAGTCAACAGATGTGCCCACGGACTACATCCTAATTATCAGAAAAACAACCCCAAAACACACACACACACAAAGCCATGCTTGAATGTGGGGATGGTAATCAGTATCAGTACCAGGTTTCAGTATCCCCACAGATGAGCTAGAGAAGGTGGCTGGGAAAAGGGAGGGTCTTATTTTCTATGCTGAAACTGTTGCGCCCAGTCTTTGCTTCTGACAAAAATTGGATGGTGCTCTATGTCAGAGGACAGTTACATAATTTCAGTACTCGAGTGCTGGCTATTCCAGGAACTGTTTCACGAGTTTCATGTTTCTTAAGTCAAATGTGTATATACAGGGTGGGCCATTTATATGGATACACCGTGATAAAATGGGAATGGTTGGTGATATTAAAGTCCTGTTTGTGGCACATTAGTATATGTGAGAGGGGCAAACTCCTCAAGATGGGTGGTGACCATGGTGGCCATTTAGAAGTTGGCCATCTTGGATACAACTTTTGTTTTTTCAATAGGAAGAGGGCCATATGACACATCAAACTTATTGGTAATGTCACAAGAAAAACAATGGTGTGCTTGGTTTCAACGTAACTTTATTCTTTCATGAGTTATTTACAAGTTTCTCTTTGTTCACAGCCATTGACATGTCGAAGAGGTTAACACGTGAGGAGTGGATTGAAATTGTGTTGATATCTGGTGAACGCAGTAACCGGGCCATTGCAGCAGATTTCAATGCAAGAGACCCTACGAGACCACCCATCTCCCATGCTACAGTTAGCAAACTGCTTGCTACGTTTCGTGAAACTGGTTCAGTGTTGGATTTGCCAAAATGTGGAGCAAGAAAACTGTCACTAATGAAGAAACATCAGTGGCTGTCCTAGCTTCATTCAGCAAGAGCCCACAGCGTAGCACTCACCGCATGTCACTAGAGAGTGGCATTAGTCAAACATCCCTTCGGCAGATATTAGCTACTCACAAATGGCACCCTTACAAACTCCAGCTACTGCAGCATCTCAACGAGGATGACCCAGATCGGTGAGAGAATTTGCAGAATGGGCAAAACAAAAATTGGAACAGGACCCTCAGTTCACGCAGAAGATTTTGTTCAGTGATGAGGCAAACTTTTATGTGTGGATGGTGAAGTTAACAAACAAAACCACCGCTATTGGTCTGACACTAACCCACACTGGATGGATCCCTCCAAGACTGTTGGAACAACAAAAGTGATGGTTTGGTGTGGTATATGGGGTACAATGATAGTGGGTCCATTCTTCATCAATGGAAACCTCAAGGCCACTGGATATTTGAAATTGCTACATGATGATGTGTTTCCCTCTTTATGCACTGAAGCTGGCACGTTCCCTGAGTTTTTCCAGCAAGATGGTGCACCACCACATTATGGGTGCCAGGTCCGAGCATTCCTAGATGAACAGTTTCCTGGAAAGTGGATTGGTCGTCGTGGGCCAGTTGAATGGCCCCCAAGGTCTCCCGATCTGACCCCCTTAGACTTTTATCTTTGGGGTCATCTGAAGGCAATTGTCTAAGATATGAGATGTGCAGCACCTGAAACTACGGATACTGGATGCCTGTGCTGGCATTTCTCCTGCGGTGTTGCTATCAGTGTGTGAAGAGTGGGAGAAGAGGGTTGCATTGACAATCCAACACAATGGGCAGCACATTGAACACATTTTATAAGTGGTCAGAAACTTGTAAATAACTCATGAAAGAATAAAGTTACGTTGAAACCAAACACACCATTGTTTTTCTTGTGACATTACCAATAAGTTTGATGTGTCACATGGCCCTCTTCCTATTGAAAAAACAAAAGTTGTATCCAAGATGGCCGACTTCTAAATGGCCACCATGGTCACCACCCATCTTGAGGAGTTTGCCCCCTCACATATACTAATGTGCCACAAACAGGACTTTAATATCACCAACCATTCCCATTTTATCACGGTGTATCCATATAAATGGCCCACCCTGTACACAACACATCAAAACGAACGGTAGTAAAACTACAGGAGACTTCATAGACAACTGTTTTACTCTGTGATGATTAGCTTACCCCTGTGCCAGTCCTGATTTTCCCTGCTGCCAGCTCATCAAAACAATTTCTTGTGTATGTTCTGACTCCTGCTTAAACTGGGCTTTCTTTGTCTAAGCTTGTCCTCATAGCTTTGGTTTCTGTGCCTGAGCTGGCCCGAGAATATATTGAAATACAGCAGTCCACAATATGTGGTTTGGTGCTGCAGTCTCACATCCCCACATCCTTTCCAGCTCCAGAATGTGAGCCACCTGACATCATATTGATGCCTTTTACTCAACCTTTCTACTGCCTTGACTCGAGAAACACTGCTCTCTCCACTGGCCACTTGGAGAGAGTCTTGCTTCCTCAGCGTAAAAATGAGACACCAGAAGGGTTCACTCTGATTGCTAGTCCTCTGTCACTTCATCTGTAACCATGTGCCCTGCCTTGTTGTTGCCAGTCTTTGCCTAAATCACCACCTTGGCTGACTGAGTGCATTTGGTTTGGCTTCAGATGGGCTTTCATTTCCACTAATGAACAACTGCTCGACTTCCAGAGAGGTTTCTTTGCCCAGTTCTGCCTACAGGCTGTGCCCCTGAACTTGGTCATCCCTTGGACTGTCCCTCAATTCTGCTTTGCCCTCAGGACACTCTTCCCCTTCCAGTAACTTTTCCAGTCTCCTCTTGCCCTTTGCAGTCAGCTTCCTGCATGCGCTGGGTTTTTTGACACCCTCAATTGTTTTATTTTCTGTTTCAACTCAATTTTAGAGTGGAAGCTTTTAATATGGCCTTTTTGAACATGAACCTGTAACAGTCCCTGTTCAGGCGCCAGTTTGTAACAGCAGTCTGCTGAGGAAGAAGCGGCTAGCAGGTCCAGGGGGCATGTGGTGCGGAGATTAGCTGGATAACTCGAGGCCAGTCAGTTAAATCGAACAACAGACCTTTATTTGATATCAGCAACATAAGACCATACAAGCCAGGTCTCCACGGCTCTACATACATGTGTGGGGATGGGTAGGCGCCCGTGCCAGCCCGTTACAATGGTGAGGTCTCTCTCAGAACAGACACACAAGCAGCATGTAATGGCTGACCCCCCCAGTGGTGCTATAACACAATAAGGATTGTTACAAACCTTGGTATAAATTAAATAACATTTTATGTGAGTTGGTCTTCATTCTTCCTTTATGACACTTATAAACAAAAAAATAAATAAACAAAACACAAAAATGTTACTCTTCACTGATTTTTGCTGATAACTAATTAACTCACAGTAGTAAATAATTAAGTTACTGGATAGAAAAACAAAATTTCTCAAATGACAAGTCTTTTAGGCCCCACCCATACTCACCCTTCTTCCTTAATGGGTGGTGTGCAAGATTAAACAACACAAAATCTCAATAAAAGAGAATGACATAAAAATAAAACCTAATGACTGGGATCAGTAATTCAGAAAGCTGTCATGTGCTCAACTTTGAGAATCAATTTGCTCTTGCTTGTTTTGATGTCTTTCTACTTTTCCTCGGTCATATCCTCTTCTCAGTTTTCCCTCTCATGTCAGTTACAGGGACAGTTTGATCTAAATGGGATGTACAAGACTGGAGATGTGATTCTAGGGGGGCTGTTTCAAATCCACTTCTTTTCAAGTGTTGCTATTCAGTCTTTTACTTCACAACCACAACAGCCTACTTGCAGTGGGTAAGTATGACAGGAAAAAACCATAAAAAAGACAAAAGGAAATGAAAATTATTGTAATGGAAATATGAGTTTGTAATTTATGCCTAAGGTAACTGTACTTTTCAGTTTAAAATCGTTCAGGATAAATGCATGTATCTTGAATGATGAATTTATATTTGTTCATCAAAATATCCTATTAATTGTTATTCAGTTTCTTTATTGGTCTATAAAAATAAGTAATTTTGTCACATGTAAAGTATCTTAGATGAATATCTATCTTGATGAAAATGTATTTTTTCAATAATTAACTTTTTCTTGTCTTAGTGTTTATGCCCTAGGATTTAAGCTCGCACAAACCATGGCCTTTGCTATTGATGAAATCAACAGAAACTCAAACCTGCTATCAAATGTGACCCTGGGATATACTCTGTATGATAGCTGCCAAGAACTTGGAATTGGATTCCGTGCAGCATTGTCATTAGCCAATAGTCAAGAAGAGAAAATTATATTAAATGGTACATGTTCTGGAAATCCTCCAGTCATAGGGATTGTGGGTGATCCGTCCTCTACACCTTCAATTGCCATCTCCAACGTCTTAGGTTTGTACAGAGTACCTATGGTAAGTTTTCTGCTTGACCATGTAACAGTTTTCTTTGATTGTTTTCATTTAATAGTAAACCACTTGTAGAAAACAATACAAGACAATGTTAAAAAATGTTGGATATTACTGCATATAGTCTCTATTTTTAACAGGTGAGTTATTTTGCTACATGTTCCTGCCTGAGTGACCATCAAAAGTATCCATCCTTCTTTAGGACAATCCCAAGTGATGCTTTCCAGGTGAGAATCTGTCAAAAAAATTAAAATGGAAAAGCTAATGAATTCTGGTTAAAGAAATTACCTGCTTTGCAACAATATCCTTACAATGGCGCAAAATGTTTTTTTTTCAGTTACAGTTTTTTTGTATGAAAAAAGCTAAATTGCGACCATGAAGCTGTGGTGTGCATTGGAAACTGATGCAAAAATAATCATGTGGAAAATTGTTCTTGTTTATGCATTTACACTTAGGTACGTGCTATGATCCAGATTCTAAAACACTTTGGCTGGACTTGGGTAGGTCTGCTTGTCACTGATGATGATTATGGACTTCATGCAGCAAGATCCTTTCAGTCTGAGCTGAGTCTTTCGGGTGAAGCTTGCCTGGCCTACACTGAGGTTTTGCCCTGGAACAAAGACACAAATGAACTCAGGAGGATCGTTGCTGTGATGAAAAAATCCACAGCTCGAGTTGTCATTGTCTTTGAACATTACAGTCGCGTGATAAATCTTATGGAAGAGGTTTGGCTTTACAAATCTTTAAATATTACTAGTTTCATAGGTCTGAATCACAAAAGTATATTGTGTAAAACATGTATTACATCCTATTTGAATGAGTACAGAAACCAGTCAAGAAGAATTTATTTAAAGATGAATAATGACTTCAATGGCATGATAATGTCACTAAAGAAGTTGTAGTTACAATATCACTTCATAGATGGTGTACACCTAATTCACAGGTAGTGAGGCAAAATCTAACTGGCATACAGTGGATCGCCAGTGAAAGCTGGACAGTAACAGTACCTGATGTGCTCCAAACACCTCAGCTTATGCCATACCTGGGTGGTACACTGGGGATCGCTATTCGTAGAGGAGAAATACAAGGTCTCAGGGAATTCCTGTTACAAATACGTCCTGATCTACATCACAACAATAGCTATGGAAATAGCATGGTGGGAGTTTAACTTTTTAATATGGTAGCTGGAAGAATCGTATATTTTCATGATGTGTAAAAAACAATATTAAAATATTTCAGGTGAACCAGTTTTGGGAATTTGCATTTCAGTGCAGGTTTGCTCCAGCTCCAGCAGGCTGGCTGGAAGGTGGAGGTGCATTATGCACTGGACAGGAAAATCTTGAAAATGTGGACAATGAGTTTTTGGACGTTTCCAACCTGCGGCCTGAGTATAATGTGTACAAAGCTGTATATGCACTGGCATATTCCCTTGATGACATGCTGCGGTGCAAGCTAGGAAGAGGGCCTTTCAGAGGGAACAGCTGTGCCACTTTGCAGTCACTGGAGCCATGGCAGGTGTGCTATCATTTTACACTCTGGTAGAGTCTATCCTGAAAGTAATTATAAAGCAAAGAATTTATAAACACAGAATTTAACATGTAGGATTAAATACAATGTGATAATATTAACTATGAAAAAACTAGAGTGAGCTAAATAAATTTTCCGCACTCCCAAAACAAAATTAGCAGTTGATATATTTAGATCAGAGGCATGTATGCATGAATCATTACTAGTGATGTAATATTCTATTTGATTATTTAATACTGGATGCCATACCGAGTTACTTTTCACCTCAGGGTGAAAAGTAATCTATTTGTTATGCATACCTTTTTAACAGCTTCTTTATTACTTGGAAAGAGTGAACTTCACCACCCCATTTGGTGATCAAGTGTCATTTGATGAGAATGGTGATGTGGAGCCAATTTATGATGTGATGAACTGGTTGTGGCTCCCTGATGGAAGCACTAAAGTTCAAAGTGTGGGTGAGGTTAAGGGGTCAGGTGAAGAACTCATACTTGATGAAAACAGAATCTTCTGGAACTTTGAATCGAAAAAGGTTCGATATGATCTTTGAAAGTTAACTTTTGGCATATGTCCAGTATATATCAGTGTAAAAGCTAATTAACTCATAGCAAAGCTATTTAATTTCGTCCTATAGCCACCTCGATCAGTATGTAGTGAGAGTTGTCCTCCTGGTACCCACATGGTGAGAGAGAAGGGGAAACCCCAATGCTGTTTTGACTGCATCCCTTGTTCTGAAGGAAAAATCACTAATAAGAGCAGTACGTATTTTTCTTTTTGCATGACATATTCAGTTTAATTATTATGAAGAATAATATGCATTTCACCAATGTTCCCTTTTGTATCAGACTCCTTGGAGTGTACCAGTTGTCCAGAGGATTTTTGGTCAAACCCCCAGCGTGACCACTGTGTTCCTAAGAAGACAGAGTTCCTCTCCTATCATGACCCTTTGGGCATTTGTTTGACAGCAACCTCCTTACTGGGCACATTTGTATGTGCTGTTGTTCTAGGGATCTTTATCTACCATCGCAGAACACCCATAGTGCGTGCCAACAATTCAGAACTTAGTTTCCAGCTATTACTGTCACTTAAGTTATGTTTTCTTTGTTCGTTGCTGTTTATCGGACGACCCAGGCTATGGACATGCCAACTCAGACACGCAGCATTTGGGATCAGCTTTGTGCTTTGTGTCTCATGCATCTTAGTAAAAACCATGGTTGTTCTGGCTGTGTTCAAAGCCTCCAAGCCAGGAGGGGGAGCCAGTCTGAAGTGGTTTGGTGCTATGCAGCAGAGAGGAACAGTTCTGTTTCTTACATCTATTCAGGCAGCCATCTGCACTACCTGGCTTGTGTCTTCCTCTCCAACTCCACATAAAAACACCCAATACCACAATGATAAGATTGTTTATGAGTGTGCAGTGGGGTCCACTGTTGGTTTTGCAGTGTTATTGGGTTATATTGGCATGCTGGCTTTCCTCAGTTTTCTAATTGCATTTCTGGTGAGGAATCTCCCTGATAGTTTTAATGAGGCCAAGCTCATCACATTCAGCATGCTGATCTTCTGTGCTGTGTGGGTGGCCTTTGTTCCTGCTTATGTCAGCTCACCAGGAAAACTTGCAGATGCAGTGGAGGTGTTTGCCATCCTGGCTTCAAGTTTTGGACTTTTGATCACACTGTTTGGACCCAAATGTTACATAATCCTGTTGAGACCAGAGATGAACACAAAGAAATCTATTATGGGTCGTGGCATTGAGTCATAAACAGTTCACTAATTTCAAAAGAAAGAAAAGAGAAAAATTTCACTCTCCAGTTTTTGCTCCAGACAGAAAAAAAATGTGTATTTAAATACATTTGATATTCCTTTTAAATCCTTTTAAAGCTTGGTGCTAGTGTCACATGACTGCAAATGTACAAATATCATGATTCATTCACGAGTCAGTAATATGTAATTACTGACTCTGTGATGCTTACTGGTGAAATTTAACCCCAATATAAACATACAGATTGTTGATTTTGATTGATATTTAAATCAATTTAATATTCCTTTTAAATCTTGGCGCTGGTGTCACGTGATTGCAAATGTACAAATATTGTGATTAATTCTACTTTCAATTATTTTTTAAGATGCAGCTAAAGTACGCACTAATCATACTCTTAATATGTAATTACCTACTCATTGAGGCTTACTCGTGAAATGTAACCCCAATTTAAACACACAGATTGTTGATTTTTTTTTTGTTTAATTAAAAAAAATATTGTTCCTGTAAATGCATACTGATTAGGGTTCAATTACATCATCCAATCAATTTCTGCATCCTAATGAACTTTGAATTAATCCATTAAAAATACATAGGAGGTGGATCTTCCCCCTTCACCAGCTTGAATAAAGTTGACATCGTTTTTCACCTAACTGCATTTCATGTAAATTGCTAGAGACTGGGCACACAGTCTAACTAGAAGAAAATTTTTGACACATTTAACCAGATATTTTTTGATAAACTGGAAAGGTATGCGATGAGAGAGGTGGCATTGGACTGGGTAAAGAGTTATTTAATAAACAAGCGACAACTTATGAATCAAACCAATGCTCAATCATCAAAAGTTTTAAACAACATTTGTCCCACAAATCTGCGTGAATATTGGGCCCAAAACTCATGATCTTGTGTAAATGTGATGATAAATAACGTTAAAACAGAAACTATACCAGATTACATTTTTTATTATTTTGGAGACTACAAAATCAACTGGAAGCTTAAAATAAAATATGTGCAATCAAATTTATCTAGAAGTATTTGTTGAATCATTTAAATCATAAATCACTTCATATACTGCATGACACAGGAGCCGAGGGGACACAAGAGAGCACACATGAAAGCATAACACAACAACGACGCGACTCAGAAGCAGGGGCGGATCTAGAAGGGTGGCATGGGGTGGCAAGTGCCACCCTAAAATGATCCCTTGCCACCCCAAGTGCCACCCCAGTTTTGCATATGACAGTGTTGTTTATTAAAATAAGATAGCATTAACAGTTTGAGCGTAGTTACAGTCAACAGTGAATATAAATGGTAAAACTGAATATATTGCATAGTGTTCCCCCCCTCCACCATTAACAAATGGTTCAGCCCATAGCAGGACCGGCTTTTTTCTTGTTTTCAGTAGCAAGCCATGCTTATGATTGTGCCAGAGCACATTTTGAACAACACCATGGGAATTTCGGATTTTACACAGGTGGTTGGATGTTACACTCTGGAAATGGAAGGAAGGTGAGTGATATTAACCCTCTGTGGTCCAGGGACACGCTGCACCTCCAAATCACATGACTATTTTAAGCTGACACAGCAACAAGCTGCAGCCACGCTGAGTCTCTGTTTCAGCCCACATTGAAAGTTCGGACTTCAAAGTTTTTAAATTTTATTACAGGCCAGTAAATCCAGAGTTATGATAATATAATATAAGCCATGTTTTTTTCTAAATACTGTCGTCACGTTTTTGTGTGTGTGTTTTAAGTGTTTTCTAAGGACAGCGCGGAAACAGTAAAGAAAGGAAAGAAAGTCACCTCTTTCCTATCGGTGGAAAAAGTAGTTCCAGTAGTCGTTTTGTTTTGTGTGTCAGTGAGGGCACTAATGAATGTCACAAAGGCACATTTGCAGTGTAAACACTGTCACTAAGTAGAAAACCAGCGGAGTGATACACCTCCTGTTGTCAGGCCTGCAGGTTTATCCCTGTGCTGTTCTCCTCTGTCTTTTGGTGGACAATCTTTTTTTTACTGGCACACATCATTTGTGGGGCATCTTATTGTGACACCTGATTGTTCTCTCATTTTAGTTTTAGTAATATTTTTTAAATGGTTGTACAAAATGAAAAAAACAGCAGGTGTATTGGCTGCATTTTTAGATTAATAGTTGTATATGTTTACAAAATGTACAATTTATGTTTGCATTTCAAGTTATAAACATTTACTCAACATGTCTGTGTTTTTTTTTTTTACAGTAAAAAAATACTACTAGGATTTTAAGTTCTTTGTGTGATTTCAGATCAGTAATACTAATGCAGTATGTCAGTGAAAAAAACAGCTAAATTCAGTTGAGCTGAAAAGAATGGTACCAAACAAGGTAAGGGGGAAAAAAATAAAATGAAACAATTTGAGGGTGAAATACAAACGTAAACTCAAAAGGAGTCAAAAATGGGCGGTTGTCTTTCAGACCTCAGTGGGTTAATCCAACAAATCATGAAAAATTAGGTTTAAATTTTTGTTCATGACAGTGCAGATTTTTGACATTTTGTGTAATTTAAGCTGTAACAATGTGATTGTTTTCTAACAAATAACAGTGTGAAACTTAAGTTAGACTTGTGTTTGTAAATGAACCACCCCATGCTTTGTAGCTTTCTGGATTTTATACTTATTGGGCTACATATTTATTTCTTATACAGGCTATACAGTACATAAGATCAAAACTTACATGTTTTATGTAACTAAAGTGTGTAATTATGTGGGCTACAGACAATAATTAAGTTATAGGCTATATTTATATGAAAAACGTGTATACTTACTGCATTTGGATATATTTACTCTGCCTTACAGAAACCTGGTTGCAGCAGGATGATTATGTTAGTTTAAATGAATCAACACCCCCGAGTCATTCTAACTACCAGAAACCTCGAAGCACAGGCCGAGGGGCGGTGTGGCAGCAATTTTCACACCAGCCTATTAATTAACGAAAGACCAAGACAGACTTTTAATTCATTTGAAAGCCTGATGCTTAGCCTTGTCCACCCCAGCTGTAAAACTCAGAAACCAGTCTTACTTGTTATTATCTATCCTCCACCTGGGCCTTACACAGAGTTTCTCTCTGATTTCTCAGACTTTTTATCTGATTTAGTGCTCAGCTCAGATAAAATAATTATTGTGGGTGATTTTAACATCCATGTAGATGCTAAAAATGACAGCCTCAACATCGCATTTAATCTGTTATTAGACTCAATTGGCTTCTCTCAAAATGTAAAAGAACCCACCCACCACTTTAATCACACTCTAGATCTTGTTTTAACATATGGCATAGAAACTGAACATGTAACAGTGTTTCCTGAAAACCCTCTGCTGTCTGATCATTTCCTGATAACATTTACATTTACAATAATTGATTACACAGCAGCGGAGAGTAGACTTTATCACAGTAGATGTCTTTCTGAATGTGCTGTAACTAAGTTTAAGAATATAATCCACCCACTGTTATCATCTTCAATGCCCTGTACCAACATAGAGCAGAGCAGCTATCTGAACGCTACTCCAACAGAGGTTGATTATCTTGTTAATAATTTTACCTTCTCACTACGCACGACTCTGGATACTGTAGCTCCTGTGAAAACTAAGGCCTCAAATCCAAGTACCTGACTCCGTGGTATAATTCTCAAACACGTAGCCTAAAGCAGATAACTCGTAAGCTGGAGAGGAAATGGCGTGTCACAAATTTAGAGGATCATCATTTAGCCTGGAGAAATAGTTTGCTGCTTTATAAGAAAGCCCTCCGCAAAGCCAGAACATCTTACTATCCATCACTGATTGAAGAAAATAAGAACAACCCCAGGTTTCTCTTCAGCACTGTAGCCAGGCTGACAAAAAGTCAGAGCTCTTTTGAGCCAACCATCCCTTTAACGTTAACTAGTAATGACTTCTTGAACTTCTTCACAAATAAAATTTTTATCATTAGAGAAAAATTACCAATAATCATCCCACAGATGTAATATTATCTACAGCTACTTTTAGTACCATCGATGTTAAGTTAGACTCTTTTCTCCAATTGATCTTTCTGAGTTAACTTCAATAATTAATTCCTCCAAACCATCAACGTGTCTTTTAGACCCCATTCCTACAAAACTGCTCAAAGAAGTCCTGCCATTAATTAATTCTTCGATCTTAAGTATGATCAACCTATCTCTAATAATCGGCTATGTACCACAGGCCTTCAAGCTGGCTGTAGTTAAACCTTTACTCAAAAGCCATCTCTAGACCCAGCTGTCTTAGCTAATTATAGGCCAATCTCCAACCTTCCTTTTATATCAAAAATCCTTGAAAGAGTAGTTGTCAAACAGCTAACAGATCATCTGCAGAGGAATGGCTTATTTGAAGAGTTTCAGTCAGGTTTCAGAGCTCATCACAGCACAGAAACAGCTTTAGTGAAGGTTACAAATGATCTTCTTATGGCCTCTGACAGTGGACTCATCTCTGTGCTTGTCCTGCTAGACCTCAGTGCTGCGTTTGATACTGTTGATCATAATATCCTATTAGAGCGATTAGAACATGCTGTAGGTATTACAGGTACTGCGCTGCAGTGGTTTGTATCATATCTATCTAATAGACTCCAATTTGTTCAAGTAAATGGAGAGTCCTCTTCACATACTAAGGTCAATTATGGTGTTCCACAGGGTTCAGTGCTAGGACCAATTCTATTTACATTATACGTGCTTCCCTAGGCAGCATCATTAGAAGACATAGCATAAATTTTCACTGCTATGCAGATGACACGCAGCTCTATCTATCCATGAAGCCAGGTAACACACACCAATTAGTTAAACTGCAGGAATGTCTTAAAGACATAAAGACCTGGATGGCCGCTAACTTTCTGCTTCTTAATTCAGATAAAACTGAGGTTATTGTACTCGGCCCTGAGAATCTTAGAAATATGGTATCTAACCAGATTCTTACTCTGGATGGCATTACCTTGGCCTCCAGTAACACTGTGAGGAACCTTGAGTCATTTTGACCAGGACATGTCCTTTAATGCACATATTAAACAAATATGTAAGACTGCTTTCTTCCATTTGCGCAACATCTCTAAAATTAGAAATATCCTGTCTCAGAGTGATGCTGAAAACTAGTTCATGCCTTCATTACTTCCAGGCTGGACTACTGTAATTCTTTATTATCAGGATGTCCTAAAACTCCCTGAAAAGTCTTCAGCTAATCCAAAATGCTGCAGCAAGAGTACTGACAGGGACTAGGAAGAGAGAACATATTTCTCCTGTTTTGGCTTCCTTCATTGGCTTCCTGTTAAATCCAGAATTGAATTCAAAATCCTGCTCCTCACATACAAGGTCTTAAATAATCAGGCCCCATCTTATCTTAATGACCTTGTGGTACCATATCACCCTATTAGAGCACTTCGCTCTCGCTCTGCAGGCCTACTTGTTGTTCCTAGAGTATTTAAAAGTAGAATGGGAGGAGAGCCTTCAGTTTTCAGGCCCCTCTTCTGTGGAACCAGCTTCCAGTTTGGATTCGGGAGACAGACACTATCTCCACTTTCAAGATTAGGCTTAAAACTTTCCTTTTTCTAAAGCATATAGTTAGGGCTGGACCAGGTGACCCTGAATCCTCCCTTAGTTATGCTGCAATAGACGAGGCTGCCGGGGATTCCCATGATGCATTGAGTTTTTCCTTTCCAGCCACTCACTATGTGTTAATAGACCTCTCTGCATCGAATCATATCTGTTATTAATTTCTGTCTCTCTTCCACAGCATGTCTTTATCCTGTTTTCCTTCTTCACCCCAACCGGTCGCAGCAGATGGCCGCCTCCCTGAGCCTGGTTCTGCCGGAGGTTTCTTCCTGTTAAAGGGAGTTTTTCCTTCCCACTGTCGCCAAAGTGCTTGCTCATAGGGGTCATATGATATGATTGTTGGGGTTTTCTGTATTTATTATTGTGCGATCTATTGTACAATATAAAGCGCCTTGAGGCGACTTTTGTTGTGATTTGGCGCTATATAAATAAAATTGAATTGAATTGAATTGAATTGAATTTGGATCATTTTAACCATATGTAACCGCTTGCGTATGTGTTTGAAAAAAAAGACTTTGATTTTGCCACCCCATTTGATTTCTTTGCCACCCTCATGCCACCCTAAGAAAATTTCTCTAGATCCGCCCCTGCATAGAAGACATGACACTCAGGGGAAACATGGCATGACACATAGGGAGGGAAACATAGGAACAGAAGAGGGAAACAAGACACAAGGACTGACACAAACGCACAGAAACACAGACACACAGCGAGGGACACACGACAAAGACACAAGGAGAATCTAAATGTATGAGAAAATAAAATAAAATAAACTACTAAATGAATCTTGAATAATAAACCATAATTCAAAATGACAACAAAACATCAGAAATTCAAAAAGCTGGGTTACAGTGTCCCAAAACCATGACAACCTTGCAATATAAAGTTCCTTGAGTTGACTGTTTGTTGGCGCTGTATAAATAAAACTGATTTTAACTGAGTTGAACAGAATTGAATTGAAAAATGAATTAAAAATCAACTGTGAATAAACATTTGCATCATTTAACTTGTAACGCTGTGTGTGCTGGATCCTTTGTCAAAGACAGTGTTGGGAAGTTTTTTTTTAAAAATGTATTCCACTACAGATTACAGACTACATGCCAAAAAATGTATTTTGTAACATATTCTGTTGCGTTATTCAATGAGAGTAACGTATTCTGAATACTTTGGCTTACTTTACCAACTAGATTTTTAAATCTTAATATAAAATGAGTAACAGTAGGGTGGACATTAGGTAAGGCTGCACTTTTTGCAGCGATCTTGTATAGAAAACTATTCCGTGCATATAAAAGACAGGTTTGTACACTTCCAATTCCCTTCTGTGTCCAGTCTTGTCTCTGTGTTTTGTCCCAAGCCTGTCTCTGTGATGGACAAGCTTGGGATTCCCAAGCATATAGTTAGGGTCTGCTGGGAGCATCTGGCAGTAATGGCACTTTACAAGATCTTTAATCCCTACCTCCAGCAAAATTTCAACAATCTTGAGAGGGAAGCTCAGGAAATCACTCTCATATCACTCGTGGACAACAAAGGTGAAGGGCTTTGAGAGCTTGTTTGATATTGTCAGCAAGTCAGACTCATTCTTAATAGGATTTAGACTTTGCCAGGGACACAGATTTGTATGGACAAGTGGAAGAAGGTTCTTGCTTTGGTCATTTCAGGCTTTTGTTTCTACTTTCTGCAGATGATGTGGTTCTCTTGGCCTGATTAGGTTGTGGTCTCAGCTCATACTGGGGTGGTTGTCAGCATTGCAGCAAAATTTGAAGTGGAAGGAATGAGAATCAACTACTCCAAGTTAGAGGCAATGGTTTTCAGCGGGCAAACTCTGAATTGCCCAATCTAAGTAAGGGATGAGTTGCTGCCAAAAGTGGAGGAGTTTAATATCTTGGGGTCTTGTTCAAGAGTGTGGACTCACCCTGTCTATCACTAGTGATATATTGGGGTCATGTCTGCAGCTATGGTGACACTCCATTGTAGGGCTGGGTATCGTCACTGATTTCTAGAATCGATTCAATTCCGATTCACAAGGTCCCGAATCGATTCGATCCACGATTCGATTCAATTCGATTCGATTCGATTTTGAATCCGTCCGAAATATTAGTATATGAACCATAATATATATAAAATTATGATAATTCACCTTGTATATGTACTGTCAAAAGAACCCTCTAAGCCTTGTGAATCAATTATATAAAATTCAAAATTAAGAACAGATACTAAAGTAGTTACAATAATGTAATTTTTAATTAACATTAGTATATATTTATTTTCATACATACATTTCAAGTGGATCAGGGATCCAGTGCAAATGGAACATCAGTTTATCATGTAAACATCAGTAAAACCTCAGAGAAATAGTTTTGCTGTTAGTGTCTCACACAGCTTTTTCTGAAATCCACTATTGTGGTTTGGAGACACACAGGATAACACGGCATGTACAAGTGAACTGACAGAAACTGACCGATCAGAAAATGAAAAACTGCCTTTTAAAATACTTCAAAAAATGAATACATACTGAACAGTATTGCAAAACATCTGTGAAACTCATGCAATTTAGCCTTATTTATAACTACCCCCTCACTTCTTTGAGACTGTAAGGTTTTTCTGCAAGAAGAGAAGCTGGTCTACATGTTGTGGAGTCAGGCAGCTCCTTTGTGCGGTAACAATGTCACCAGCAGTTGAAAACACTCGTTCAGAAGGAACACTGGTCCCAGGTATGGAAAGATACTGCTTTGCTTGTAGAGCCAAAAGAGGATACTCCCTTTCATGGTCCCTCCACCAGATCAAAGGATCCTCAGAAAGTGCAACAGGCTCAATGTCCCTGTATCGATTCACTTCTTCCTTTGCCTTCTGAGTTGGTATTTTCTGTGGTGCTGTGGTCTTTGTTGAGTAGGCTGGCCCAAGGAGAAAAATTAATGCAGAGTCCTTTGACCTCTTAATTGGAGGGGCATAATCCACTTCATCAACACCACCAAGAGAGATGTCAGGGACAGTTTCCTCAGATGTGTCACCATCAGACTCTCGCTGTAGAAAAATGAAAACTTATTTAATAAAGAAATTACTATTTATATTCTAACTCAAGTAGTGCAAAAAACAATAATTTTTTTGTTTTTTATTCTGTAACTCACAATAGCTGTGTCCACGTTCTCCAAACCTGCTGCTTCCAACACCAACTGAGAGAATGTGTTGTCACAGGTCTCTTTGGACAAGAATGGCAGGGCCTTAAAGCGAGGAGCTAATGCTGATGCAATGTCCTTGTCCTTGTCCTTTAGCTTGTCCTTTAGGGCCACATATCTTGAAAAGAGATTTTGCACATTTAACTCAGTTTATTATGTTGGATATACATGTGCATGGTTACATATACACTCATGCAAGATCAGAAACATTAATATACGACTTTGTTTCCATAATTTATATATAAACATCTATAGATAGAGAGATATAAAATCAAAAGGCCTATTACTAGACAAGAGGGCTTAACTAAGATTTTTATAACATATATATATTTTTTCACTATAGTAAGAATTTTCATGTAATACATGCATCCATACAGTTACACTCATTCATGGCATATACACACAATTCATAAACATACCTTGACTTCAAGTTGTCGTATACAGCAGTCTTGAGGTCTTTAATCAGTGAGGAATCGTGAGAGACACTGATCATCTTCTTCAGCAGCTGTGCATGCAGAGGTGCAATGATGGAAAGGGTCGGGGACTTTTCTTCAGACATAACCAGTGTGGCTGCTTTCAGCGGCTTCAAAGCTTTCACTATATCTTCTCCATCAGTTATGTCAGCCTCTGTAAGACTACAGAGATTACTGTCACTTCTCCTCACTTCAGGTGAGAGCAGAGCTGCAGAGATTGCTGGTTGTTGCTCTAGGAAGCGTTCCAGCATCTCCAACGTGCTGTTCCATCTGGTCACCCCATCAGTCACCAGCTTATGGGCAGGTAGATTCAGTATCTTTTGCTTCTCTTTAAGCTTGCGACTTGCAACAGTGCTGCGATGAAAAAAGGATGCTATGCGTCTCACTCGGCCAAGCAGCTGAGCAACAGCTGGAACTTTCAGTCCTGCTTGTGAAGCTAAATTGAGTGTATGGGCAAAACAACCAATGTGCAACCAGCCCGTTATTTCCACAGCTCGCACCATATTTGCAGCATTGTCAGTTACGATGACTGGATTTTTGTTTGTAAGCTCCCATTCTTCGATTGCTTTGAACATAATTTCAGATAAATTAACTGCTGTGTGGCTTGCTTCAGTGGTTCTTGTCTGTAAGACATAAGACACGAGTCTCCACTCCTGGTCGATATGATGCGAGGTGATAGTCAGGTAGTTATCTGTCGCTCTGGATGTCCAGCTGTCACAGGTTATAGCGACTCTCTCTGCTGACTTGAGTGAGGCTGTAACATCGTGTTTCACTTTTTCATACATGTTTGGGATTACCACTTCACTCAAATGTTTGCGTGTTGGTAAAACATAGCGTGGTTCTAGCGTATTAATGAGGTTTTGGAAGCCATCATTTTCAACAACGCTGTACGGACGTATATCTTTACATATGAAAGTAGCGACAGACTGGGTTATTTTTTGGGCACGTGGAGAAGTGGATGCCAACTTTACTGCAAATGCCTTTTCGAGTGAGCGTTGCTTGGTGTCGGCCGTTTTTGCTAGCGGGATATCTGGATGATGCCTCGTTAAATGATTTCTGAGATTTGTGGTATTTCCACAGTGCTTTACTTCCATTTTGCACATCTTACATACGGCTCTTCATTGTCTTCACAGTTCTTAAATCCAAAGTATTGCCAGACATCTGACTTTAGGCTCGGTGGCACATTCAGGAGAGTAGCCATGATGGTTCATGCGTCCAGGTCACTTAACTCTCGCGTGACTTCCTCATGTTAACCACTTGCAAGTTTCATACGCGGCAAACTACATATGTATAAAAAAAAATCGATTTCAGGATTTAATGAATCGATATCATTTTATTCCAGTTAGAATCGATTTTAATCGATGAATCGATTTTTTAAACCCACCCCTACTCCATTGGTGATGAAAAGAGTGGAGAAAGACAGCAAACCTGTTGATTTTGCAAGTCAGTCTATGCTGTGACCCTTGTTCATGAAGATCTGGGTATTGACCAAAAGAATGAGACTGCAGATACAAATGGTGAAAATAAGTCTCCTCCAAAGGGGGTTGTGCTGTCCTTTAGAGATTGGGTGAGGATTCTAGTCATTCAAAAGGGACTCAGCCTATAGCTACTTCTCACCCACATCGAAATGAGCCAGTTTGACTGGTTTAGGAATTTGAATAGGATGCCTCCTTGGTGAGGTGTTAAAAGCATGTTCAGAAGGAGGCCCCAGGATACACTACAGAGTTTATATACTTTGGGGGAAATAATTATTTGAATCACTACTGAATTTGTAAAGTTGCTCTATTCCACAGAAGTGAGCAAACTTACAATCCAGAAAACACATTACTTAAAAGTCATAAATTGATTTGCATGTCACTGAGTGAAAAAAGTATTTGATCCCCATGGCTTAGGTCTTGGTGGAAAAACCCTTGTTGGCAATCACAGTAGTACAATGTAGTAAGTCACCAGGTTTGCACACATGTCATGAGGGATTTTGCCTCACTCATCTTTACAGGAATTGTCTAAATGCTTTAGGTTCAGAGGTTTCAGCTTTCTCCACATTTTCTCTAGAACTTATTCTGGATAGTGACTAAGACACTTCATTACCTTAACCCTTTAGAGTCAACCAATGCGTCTACACACCATATACTCTTAGCTGAAAAACACCCCCAAATATAATGTTTCCACAGCTATGGTTGAATGTGGGGGGGTGGTAGAATTTCGTGGTAGCATTTGGTGGAAGCATCGCTGTCCTTTTTTGACACATTGCTGAGCTGCTCCATGTTTTCTCAGCGGCAGGTACCCAAAACTGAGAATGTACGTTTAATATACGTTTAAGCTAGCTAGCCCTGAGATTGTGTATCCTGAGTTTTTTTCTGGTACACGAGCTACCCTCTCCTGTGACTGGGTGTCCTGATCCTGTGCTGGCTACTCCAGGAACTGTTTCAGAGTTTCATGTTTCATAAGTCAAATGTATTTCTATTGCACTTTTAACTCATAATAGAAATACGCTTTAAAACGATGGGAGTTCCCAGTCTTCCACAGACAACTGTTTTACTGTGTGATGATTAGCTTACTCCTGTGCGAATCCCCCCTTTCTGCTGTCGTCCCTGTAGCAGTTTCCCTGCTGCCAATTCAGTGAAACTATTTCTTGTGTCTTTTGTGTACTGGCTAAATTTGGGCTTTCTTTGTTTGAGGTTGTCCTTATAGCCTTATAGCTAAAGTTTTTATGTCTGAGCTGGCCCCAGGATAATCTCGAATAATACCACAATACTTCAGGCTCAGGTTGCGTTCCTGCAGTCTTACATCCCCACATCCTTTCCAACATTAGAACCTGAGCTGCCTGGAAAAATCTTTGTACTTTGTATTTGACCTCAGCGGTCTGGCCACTTTTCAGCCTTGTTTACTCTTCCAGGTTTAAAGCTGGGCTACAGAACTATTGGGTTCCCTTTCCATCCTTGCCACTAGAGTGATTCCCATTTACTGTTGGTCACCAGGTTTTCCTCACTGGGGTCACTCCCATGAGAAGATATGCCTTCTCTGCTAGCCACAAGTTTAACCACATGAATGGACCCGTCCATCACTTACATGTAACTCTGCCTTCACATCAGACCACTTACCTACTCTGTTTTGCTGTGAGCATTTCTACTACTTGACCACTCGAGAAACGCTGCCCTCTCCACTGGCCACAAGTGTTGCCTCCAGAGCTTAAAAATCAGCCACCAGAAGGGTTCATCCTCATTGCTAGTCCTCTGTTAGACCACTTTATCTGTAGCCATGTGCCCTGCCTTGCCATTGACGGTCTGTCGCACTCAACACCTTGGCTGCCTGAGTGCATCTGGTTTAGCTTCAAATGGCTTTTCATCACTACTACTGAACATCTGCTCAACTTTCAGAGAGATTCCTCTCCCATGTTCTACCTACAGGTTGTCTTTCTGAAATGAACTATCCCTTTGACATCCGTCAGCATAGTCTTCCCAATCCACTAACTTTTCCAGTCTCCTCTTGCCCTTTACAGTCAGCTTCTCACAACACAACTACATTTTTTCGACGCTTAAATGGTTTTATTTTCCGTTTCAACTGCGATTTGGACTTGAAGTTTTTAATATGGAGTTTTTGAGCATGAACCTTGCTATGTATGAAATAAGACTGTGTATGTTTTGGTCTTCATTCTTGCTTTATGTCACTTGATAAATGAAAAAATGAATAAAAATAAGTAAATAATAAAACACAAAAAGTTTATGATGTCAATCAAGTGTGAGTGTGTGTGTGTGTGTGGTGGTGGTGGTGGTGGTGGTGGGGGGGGGGGTGATATCTAATTGACTCACAGTAGTACTTAACTGCATATGGATACAAAACTACAAAAATAATTTCGTCTTTTAGGCCCCGCCCACTCTTATCCTTCTTCCTTAATGGGTGGTGTGCAAGATTAAACAACACAAAAAGTCAATAAAAGACAAAGGAAAGGCATTGAAATAAAACCTAATGACTAAGCTCAGAAAATCAGAAAGCTGTTATGGCCTCTTCTTTACAAACCAGTTTGCTCTTGCTTGTTTTGCTATCTTCTTACTTTTCTTTGGTCATATCCTCTTCTCAGTTTTCTCTCTCATGTCAGTTACAGGGACAGTTTGATCTAAATGGGATGTACAAGGCTGGTGATGTGGTTCTAGGGGGACTGTTTCAAATCCACTTCTTTTCAAGTGTTGCTATTCAGTCTTTTACTTCAAAACCACAACAACCTACTTGTAATGGGTAAGTATGGCTGGGGAAAAAAGGGAAATGGAAATCAGTGCAAAGGAAATATGAGATTGTAATTTATAGTAACTGTACTTTCTGATTTATTATCATTCAGGATAAATGTGGGTATCTTGTATGGTGCATCTATATTATTTGTCATGAAAATATCTTGTTAATTGTTGTTATTCAGTTTCCTTAATTATTTATGTTTTTTAATAATAAGTAATTTTGCCACATGTTGCAGTAAAGTATCTTAGATGAAAATCTATCTTGATGAAAATGTATTTTTCAGTTAAATTTTTCTTTTCTTAGTGTTTATGCCCTAGGATTTAAGCTCGCACAAACCATGGCCTTTGCTATTGATGAGATCAACAGAAACTCAAACCTGCTACCTAATGTGACTCTGGGATACACTCTGTATGATAGCTGCCTTGAACTTGGAATTGGATTTCGTGCAGCATTGTCATTGGCCAGTGGTCAAGAAGAGAAAATTATATTAAATGGTACATGTGTTGGAAATCCTCCTGTCATAGGGATTGTGGGTGATTCATCTTCTACAAATTCTATTGCCATCACCAACGTCTTAGGTTTGTACAGAGTACCTATGGTAAGTCCTCTATTCGACCATGTAATAGTTTTCTTTGATTATTTTAATTTAATTGCAAATTTAAAGACACTTGAAGTAACATTACAAAGTTAAGACATCTGTACATCAATATCGGTACAATCTGTAGTCTGTATCTTTCAGGTTGTGGAATGCTCTCCCTCCATCATTACGTCATTACGTTGACTTGATTGTATTTATTATTTTAAAAAGCAGCTTAAGACTCATTTATTTAGATCGACTTTTAATTAGATTTGTACTGTATGTTTGATTATTAATGTATTTTATGTATTTCTGTTTTTATATTACCGCTAAGCACTTTGTGGTTTTTATCCTGTGAAAAGTGCTATATAAATAAATTGATTTGATTTGATTTCAGGTGAGTTATTTTTCCACATGTTCCTGCCTGAGTAACCGTCAAAAATACCGATCATTCTTTAGGACTATCCCAAGTGATGCTTTCCAGGTGAAAATCTGTCAACAAGACGTTTTGGTTAAAGAAATTGCCTACTTTGCAACAATATGCTTACAATGATACTAAAAGGTTTTTTCAGTTCCAGTGTTACTTTGTTATGAACAAAGCTAATTTGCTACCATAAAGGTGTAATAATCGTGTGGAAAATTGTTCTTGTCTATGCACTTACACTTAGGTACGTGCTATGATTAAGATTTTGAAGCATTTCAGTTGGACTTGGGTAGGTCTGCTTGTCAGTGACGATGATTATGGGCTTCACGCAGCAAGATCC
This sequence comes from Oreochromis aureus, assembly GCF_013358895.1. Taxonomy (NCBI): domain Eukaryota; kingdom Metazoa; phylum Chordata; class Actinopteri; order Cichliformes; family Cichlidae; genus Oreochromis; species Oreochromis aureus. The sequence goes on along the minus strand of NC_052955.1, from coordinate 14,906,263 downwards.
TTTCAATCTGAGCTGAGTCTGTTAAGTGAAAGTTGCCTGGCCTACTCTGAGGTTTTGCCCTGGGACAAAGACACAGAAGAACTCAGGAGGATTGTTGATGTGATGAAAAAATCCACAGCTCGAGTTGTCATTGTCTTTGAACATTACAGTCGCATGATAAACCTTATGGAAGAGGTTTGGCTTTAAAACAATCCAGTTATTATTAATTACAAAGGTCTGAATCATGGTATTGTGTAAAATATTTATTAGATCATTATTTGAATGATTACAGAAAACTTCATGCAGAATTTATTTAAAAGATGAATTATAGCTTAAATAGCATGGTAATGTCACTAAACAAGTTGTAGTTACAATATCTTTTCATAGAATATGGTGTAATCTATTTCACAGGTAGTGAGGCAAAATCTAACTGGCCTACAATGGATGGCCAGTGAAGCCTGGACAGCAGCTGCTGTGCTCCAAACACCTCAGCTTATGCCATACCTGCGTGGTACACTGGGTATTGCTATTCGTCGAGGCGAGATACCAGGACTCAGGGAATTCCTGTTACAAATACGTCCTGATCTACATCACAACAGTAGCTATGGAAATAGCATGGTGAGAGTTGAACCCTTTCACTGTGGTAGTCACAACAAATATATATTTTCATCACCTGTAGCAAATAATTTTCAATATATTTCAGGTAAATCAGTTTTGGGAATTCACATTTCAGTGTAGATTTGCACCAGCTCCAGCAGGCTGGCTGGAAGGTGGAGGTGCAATATGTACTGGACAGGAAGATCTAGAAAATGTGGACAATGAATTCTTGGACGTTTCCAACCTGCGGCCTGAGTATAATGTGTACAAAGCTGTTTATGCACTGGCATATTCCCTTGATAACATATTGCGTTGCAAGCCAGGAAGAGGGCCTTTCAGTGGGAACAGCTGTGCCACTTTGCAGTCACTGGAGCCATGGCAGGTCTGATATAATTTTACATTCTGTTTATAAATTCTTTGCTTTACAATTACTTTCAGGATAGAGTTTACCATGTAAAACTAAATACAATGTCATAATATTAACTATTAAAAAGCTGGTGTGAGCTAAATGGATTTTCCATACTCCCAGTTTCGGAGTTGTGGAGTGACACTTAATCAAGTGACACTGGAAAGGTGCATGGCGTGTGTGATTAAGACGCTCTGTATTGACCTTTTCCCCCTCCTATCCATGGATCCCTGGATATCCCAACCCCCACACTTTGGATATATTTTACATGGCAACTGTAAATAAATTTTTGGCTTTTCATTTGAAGAACTTCGGGTCTGAGTCAATTGAGTTAGTTTGGTATGCTGACACCCATAAAAAATGAGCAGTTAATATATTTAGATCAGAAGCTTGTATGTATAAAGCATTACTAGCGATGTAATATAGATTTCTTTGTTTAATGATGGGTGGGGGCGGGGCATGGTATGTGGCGCCACTGCCGGGAGGCTGACATACCGGAGCTGCATCAGCTCATCACGCCTCCTCTGCATTTAAGTCTGTACAGGGTCCTGACTGAAGTTATTGTCATCGTGGCAGCTGGCAGCTGGAAAAGCTGCAGCTGAGTATTGTAAAAACAGCAACTGGAAATAAAAGTGTGACAATGTGGTCGGGTCAGCCATGCATCGTTTACAGTGGTATCAAAACCCAGTATTGGGGCATGGTGGAACCGCGACCAGGCCAGCCAGGTTGTGGTGGCCAAGCTCCCGGCTACGCCGAAGTACCAGGTAGCGGTGTTTCACCGGCAGTTGAAACAGCTGCAGGACAGATCCCACTGCCGTATGCAGTTGATAGATAGTCTGGCAGCTCAGATCGGGTCTTGGCCACTACCACCGCTGCCCTTACTGACATCCCTCGACTGCATGTGAGTGGCTGCTGTCCGATCTGTTCTGGCACCATGCTGGTCCCCAGGGTGAGACACAGACACAGCCTACCTCCGCACCTGTACCCACTGCTTTGGTGGGAGCGGCTAGTGCCCGGCAGATGTCTTTACCCATTCCTGTTCCCCGGAGGAGGGCAGCTGAGCAACCTCCAATTTTAATGCCTGCTCACTTACCTGCTCAACCCGACCCGGTGGACAGCGCTGGGCAGGACCTCCTCTGCTGGAGCTGCAGGTCGCCATGCCATCCGGTCCAGCGGTGTCCGCCTCCTCTTCGCCGGAGGTCAGGGCATTGGCTGGTCCTGCCTAATCTGGTCCTGTGCGCTGGCCACCTGTCAAGCCGCCTGTGAGCCGCCAGTCTGGTCCACGCCTGCTGCGCCACCGCCACCACCGCATCCCCCACAGTGAGCCCATGGATTCAAACATCCATGTCGCAGGGGCATGGGCAGGGGACGCCACTGGTTTTGGTTGATTTCCTCACCTACTCGTGCGAGTGTGTGAGTGTGGGAGGAAGGGTCAGCTAGATGGCTCCCCAGCCTCAGTCAGGCCATGGGGGTATGTGGCGGGGGATGATCTGTGGCGCCACTGTAGGGGGGCTGACACACCAGAGCTGCAGCAGCTCATCACGCCTCCATTGCATTTAGGTCTGTACTGGGTCCTGACTGAAGTTGTTCTTGTTGTGTATGTGTGGGTGGCAGTTGGAAAGCTAAAGCTGAGGTTTGTAAAAACAGCTACTGGAAATAAAAGTGTTTAAACAAGTGATAATGTGTTCGGGTCTGCCATGCATAATTTACAAGGTGCCAACATTTGCACTTTTAAAAGTAATTTACTTGTTATGCATCCCTTTTTCAAAGCTTGTTCATTACTTGGAAAGAGTGAACTTCACCACTCCATTTGGCGATCAAGTGTCATTTGATGAGAATGGTGATGCATTGCCAATTTATGATGTGATGAACTGGTTGTGGCTCCCTGATGGAAGCACTAAAGTTCAGAATGTGGGTGAGGTTAAAAGGACAGCTTTAAAAGGTGAAGAACTCATACTTGATGAAGACAGAATCTTCTGGAACTTTGAATCCAAAAAGGTTAGATATGGTTTTTTTAGATTTAACTTTTGCCACATGTCTACTATATATCGGTGTAATGGCTAATATTTAATTTTATCCTATAGCCACCTCGATCAGTATGTAGTGAGAGTTGTCCTCCTGGTACCCACATGGTGATAGAGAAGGGGAAACCCCAATGCTGTTTTGACTGCATTCCTTGTTCTGAAGGAAAAATTACTAATAAGAGCAGTACGTATTTTTCTTTTTGCATGACATATTTAATTTCATTATTATGAAAAATAATATGCATTTCACCAATGTTCCCTTTTGTATCAGACTCCTTGGAGTGCAGCAGTTGTCCAGAGGATTTTTGGTCAAACCCCCAGCGTGACCACTGTGTTCCTAAGAAGACAGAGTTTCTCTCCTATCTTGACCCTCTGGGTATTTGTTTGACAACAACCTCACTGCTCGGAGTATTTATATGTGCTGTTGTTCTGGGGATCTTCATTTATTATCGTAGAACACCTATAGTTCGTGCCAACAATTCAGAACTTAGTTTCCAGCTATTGTTGTCACTTAAGTTGTGTTTCCTGTGTTCATTGCTGTTTATCGGACGGCCCAGGCTGTGGACATGCCAACTCAGGCATGCAGCATTTGGGATCAGCTTTGTGCTTTGTGTCTCATGCATCTTAGTAAAAACCATGGTTGTTCTGGCTGTGTTCAAAGCCTCCAAGCCAGGAGGGGGAGCCAGTCTGAAGTGGTTTGGTTCAATGCAGCAGAGAGGAACAGTTCTAGTTCTTACATCTATTCAGGCAGCCATCTGCACTACCTGGCTTGTCTCTTTCTCTCCAACTCCACATAAAAACACCCAATACCACAATGACAAGATAGTGTATGAGTGTGCAGTTGGGTCCACTGTTGGTTTTGCAGTGTTATTGGGTTATATTGGCATGCTGGCTTTCCTCAGTTTTCTAATTGCGTTCCTGGTGAGGAATCTCCCTGATAGTTTTAATGAGGCCAAGCTCATCACATTCAGCATGCTGATCTTCTGTGCTGTGTGGGTGGCCTTTGTTCCTGCTTATATCAGCTCACCAGGAAATCTTGCAGATGCAGTGGAGGTATTTGCTATCCTGGCCTCAAGTTTTGGACTTTTGATCACACTGTTTGGACCCAAATGTTACATAATCCTGTTGAGACCGGAGATGAACACAAAGAAAGCTGTTATGGCCCGTGGCATTGGGTCATAAAATGTCAGCTAATAAAAGAAAGATCAGCACATCTTCTCTTTGTAGTATAGACAGAAAAAAAATAATAAAAATCCTATATTTAAATGAATTTAATATTCCTTTTAAATCTCTGTGCTGGTGTTAAATGACTGCAAATGTGCTAATATTTTGATTTATTCTACTGTAATTGTTTTTCATGATACAGTTGAAAAATAGAACAAAATGAAATTAAATATTGTTCCTATAAACATATACTGATTAGTGTTTATTGCATCTTCTAACAAATTTCTATATTCTCATAAACCTTGACTTAATATATTAAAAATACATCAGAGGGGGATGTTCCGCCTTCACCATCCTGCATACAGTGGACATCGTCGTTCACATAATAGAGACTGGCTACACACATAAACGCAAAACATTGTATTGATCAAAGAAAGTACACAGCCAGAGCTTTTATCAACTTCAATTCAATTCAATTCAATTTAATTCAATTCAATTTCATTTATATAGCGCCAAATCACAAAAAAGTTGCCGCAAGGCCTTTATATTGTAAGGTAGACCCTACAATAATACATTGAAACTTGAAACTTGAAAAAAGCTTTTGATGCAATTGACCAGATATTATTTAATAAATTGGAAATGCCATTAGATAGGTGAATAGTTATTTAAACAACAAGCAACAAATTATGAAGATGGGTAAACATTCATCAAAATGTTTGAGCATTGGTTGTGAAGGTCCACATGGGTAAAAATTGGTATAAAATGATGTGGAGCATAAGATATATTACAGTTCAATTTATTTTTGGATGACACATTTTATGTCATGAGAGCATAAACAGCACTTTTTGGAGATCCTCACAAAAATGGACTAAACTAGAATGATTGTTAGATAAAACAAATTATCACCAATTTTAAGCAAAACAAAAAGGACAGGCATGGATGTAAATGTGATGATAAACAGAGACAGAGAGTATACCAGATTTTTTGTAGACTACAAAATCAACTGGAAACTTCAAATAAAATATGTACAATCAAAATGGTCAAGAAGCATTTGTTAAATTAAATCATAAAACACTTCATATACTTTACTGTTCACTTATATTATATAGTTACATTTTTGTGTAGACGTGGTGTGCAGTGACTTTTACAGAAAGGCGAGCAGAGACAGTTGCTTTATGATAGTGCTGTTTAGGATTTAAGGGAGAGAGAGCTTCATTTTAGGATGTTTTAATTTGTATTTTTTTTTAGATTTTATAAGACAATGAATATTTGTGGAGGGAGAAGGTTGATTGCTGAACCTCATCGTGCTTGAGCAGTTTGTGGGTGGCCTTCCGTCAGACATGGCTGACTGGGTCCGCTACAACCTACCAGTCAACTTGAACATCACAGTGTCATAGGCAGAGGACAACCTGTCGGTCTGGCCAAGAGAGTTGGTGGGACAGTCATAACCAGCAGGGGGAAAATTGTCCAGTCCCCGCACCAAGAAGGTGGCTCCAGAACACATCGTCACTATATCCTGCTGCTGCCGGGCACCGACTGGTTGCTTTGACTAACCACTCCTCCTCTGCTATTTCAGTTTGTGGATGATCAGTTTGTGGCAGCTACAGATGCTGCACTTCACTCTCCGAGAGCCACACGTGTTGGGGCAGGATTGCTGGATGGAGGTGGGACAAGTGTTCCATTTTGACGGAGCTCAAAAATCCAGAAAACACATTACATACAAGTTATGAATTGATTTGCATGTCACTAAGTAAAAGGACTGTTTGATCCCCATGACCGAGGTCTTGATGGAGAAACGCTTGTTGGCAATCACAGTAGTATAATGTTTCTTGTAGTCAGTCACCAGGTTTGCACACATGACATGAGGGATTTTGCCCTACTTCTCTTTACAGGAATTCTCTAAATCCTTTAGGTTCAAAGGTTTCAGTGACCTCCACAGATTTCCTGTGTTACTTAGGTCTGCAGAGTGGCTAGGACATTTCATGACCTTAACCCTCTAGAGTAACCAAATGCACCCATGCATCATATCTTTCTCAGTAGAAAAACAGCCCAAAATATGTTTTCAGAGCCATGCTTGAATGTGGGGGTGGTGTCCTTTGGGTCATACTCAGCATGTCTCTTCTCAAAGTGGGTCAAGTTGATACCAAAGAGCTCAATTTGGGTTTCATATTAAGACAACTCTTTTTCCCAAGCCTTTTCTGAATAATTTAGGTCTTCATTGGCAAACTCACCAGTGTTTGCCAGTGAAGGGTTCAGAATCCCCATGGATGAACTTAAGCAAGTGGCTGGGGAGAGAAAGGTCTCATTTTCTATGCTGACTGTTGCGCACCATGCTGGCTTCTGACAAACATTGGATGGTCGGTTGGATGGTGCTCTATGCAAAGGGGCAACTACATACCTTCAGTTTGATTATCTCCCCTTACCTGAGATCAAATCTTCTACCTCATACCCACAGAATGACTCCCTTTTCTTCTGTTCCTCTTGTGCTGGGTGGCTTGTGGCTTAAAGTTGAAGATCTAGTTTCACCTGACTCTCCAGCTTCTTAATCAGGTGCCACTCAGGCCATGGTCAACCTTTCTGCTTCAAAATTGCATCATCTCTCCTGTCTCCCCACTACATTTGGGAAAATCACTGTCCTTTTTTACAGACATATTGCTGAGTTGCTCCAGTCTTTCTGTGCTGCTGCTGCCCTAAAACTGAGAATGTGCTTTTATTGCCTGAGCTAGCTAGCCGCAAGACTGTGTATCCTGAGTCTGTTTCTGGTACATGAGCTAGCCTCCCCTGTGACTGGGCGTAGCAGTTTCCCTGCTGCCAAATCATCAAAACCGTTTCTTATGTACTGGCTGCTGCTGAATTTGGGCTTTCTTTGCCTGAGCTAATCCTCATAGCTTCAGTTTCTGTGCTTGAGCTAGCCCCAAGATAATCTAGAACAGCGGTGCCCAACCCCCAGGCCACGGATTGGTACTGGTCCTTGAGTTGTTTGGTACCAGGCCGCGAGAGCTGAGGCTTGGGTGTGAAATTTATTTTTATTTTTTATTTATAGTTAACAAGTTAACAATAGTTTTTTATTGTTAACTCAGTTTCCCTGGGTCTTTTCCTGTGTTGTGATTGCGTGTCTTAATTTTAAAGAAATATTGACCATAGTGACCAGAGAGCATTAAGGGGCAGAGAGGAAGATGTTACTCTCAGTGTTGTTGCTGCATTTCGCTGCTAATAAAGTTACACAATTACACAGTGTATTTGGGTTTATTATTATATTTACAACATACCACAGTTTTTGCCTTTTCATTTAATTTTGTTGTATTCATCCGCGACACCTTAAAGGCCGGTCCGTGAAAATATTGTCTGACATTAAACTGGTCCATGGTGGAAAAAAGGTGGTGACCGCTGATCTAGAATACAGCAGCCCACAATATTTCAGGTTTAGGATGTGGTGTTGCTGTCTTACATCCACACTTCCTTTACAACATTAGAACCTGAGCTGGCTGACATCATCTTTATACCTTGTATTTGATCTCAGCGGTCTGGCCACTTTTGTCATGGTCCGTGGTCCTGTGTCTGTGGAATGTGTGATGCTCGGGTAGCCACACCCCCGGGCTGGGCCATCACCGGCACACTTGCTCTCCATCGGGGTGATTACCTGAAGAGCTACTTAACCCGGCGCTGACGGATGCTCCACGCCAGTCCGTTAATCACCTCACTGCGGTAACTAGACTCCCGCGAAAGCGTTGCATTAACATCTGGTTGGAGCTGTGTTTAATCTGCCTACTTGTGTCTAGGTTTCGACCCGGCGCTCAGCGTCTGCCACCTGCCTGTCCTCCTGCTCAATTGGATCACTCGGTGCATCATCTGGCCCTTTCACTACCTCCACGGACTCCCTTCTCATGGACTGCCACACTTCCCTCCCGAGCTCCCACGGTCCCGCTCTATTGTAAGCCAACTACCCTAACTTAGTCTTGATGTGTTTCCCCCGCTTCCCGGCTCCCTAGTAATCCTCTCCCCTTTCTGTTGCAGCCTCCCACGGTCCCGATTCCAGCTTCCTCATGTCATTGTTTCCCTGGGTTTTTAGTTCCTCGTTTTGCTCTCTAGTTTTCCCGGGTCGCCTTTCGTTATTATAATAAAGTGTCTTTTCTGCTAGCACTTGAGTCTGCGTCTGGATCCTTTAGTGCACGCGTGCCATGGCGCATGATAGTACGGACTGGCCAGAATGGATCCAGCAGACCCAATACATTCAGCTATTAATAAGCAGGGTGCCATGCTCGGCCGACACGATCAGTTACTTCAATCGCTTCAGGATCAGTATCAAGAGCTTAGCGAGACACAGGGAGAGATGCGCGCTAAACAACCCAACCCGGCATACCGTTGTGTGACGTCTCCGCCGCCGGAACCCTTCCACGGCGAATTGGACCAGTGTGGGGGGTTCCTTTTTCAGTGTACCCTTTTCTTCAGTCGCTCGCCACTCACCTACCCCACTGACGCGGCCAAAATTTCCCACTTTGTGTGACTGCTGAGGGGAAGAGCGTTGGCGTGGGCTGAAGCCTATTTATCTTCCAACCCGATACGGAGTTGCGACTTCGATGACTTCCTCGAAGAATTCAAAGCAACTTTCTCTCCACCGGTTTCCAAGGATGATGCCGCTCAAAAGCTACTGGCGCTCCGCCAAGGCCGGCGTAGTGTTGCGGAGTATTTAGTGGAGTTTTGCACCGTTGCAGCCGCTGTTGGCTGGCCCGATTCGGCCCTAAGGGGAATTTTTTTACGCTCCCTGAATGATCAGATGAAAGATCAGCTCGCATTTCACGAGGCAGCTAAATCATTGGAGGATCTGGTGTCACTCACCCGTAGAATAGATAAGCGAGAGAGAGAGAGGCCGAACGGCGGCCCAAGCCACCGAAACAAATGTTGCACCCAGAGTTTCGCGTGTCCCCGCCCCGTCCCCATTTAGTTCTCCAGTGGCGTGCGCTCGCTCACCGTCACCTCCGCCAGAGCCGATGCAGATCGGGCGCTCTCGGCTCTTGCCGGAGGAGAGGGAATGCCGTTTTCGGGCCGGGGACTGCTTACACTGTAGGAAGCCGGGACACCGCATCGCCAGCTGCCCGGTTCGCCCAAACGGACCAGCTCACCGGTAGGTTCGGGGATACAGGTGGGCAGCACATTAAATTCTATCAGACCCTGATTAGTTTTGTCCGTTACATGCAGCGAATTAGTGGATTCTGGGGCGGAGCAGAATCTTATGGATGAGAAGCTGGCTAAAGAGCTGGAATTACCACTCACTCTGTTGGAACCTCCCATTCCTGCGTCAGCTCTGAATAACCAAGTGTTTGCTTTCATCACCCATCAGACTGCGCCTGTAAAATTAGTCACTTCCGGGGATCATAATGAATCGCTTTCATTCTTTACCTTCCCGTCTCCTGACACCCCACTCATTTTAGGTTACCCATGGCTGCAAAGACATAATCCCCACATTGATTGGGCAGGGAGCAAGATCGCCAGTTGGAGTTTGTTCTGCCTAGGTAATTGCCTGAGATCAGCAGTTCCCGCTCCACCAGCTAATCTGACCCCACCTGTTTCACAAGCACCTGACCTTTCCTCCATCCCACCCGAGTACCATGATTTACAGGAAGTGTTTAACAAGGACAAGGCTCGCTCTCTGCCACCTCACCGCCCCTATTGACCTGTTACCTGGAGCCCCACTGCCCTCTAGCAGGTTGTACAACCTGTCTCGCCCTGAGAGGGAGTCGATGGAAAACTATATCCAAGAATCACTCGCGGCCGGTATTATTCGACCCTCTTCTTCCCCAGTAGCTGCAGGTTTCTTCTTCGTGGGGAAAAAGGACGGTTCATTGCGGCCATGCATAGATTACCGGGGCTTAAATGACATCGCTGTAAAGAACAAATACCCTCTTCCACTGATTAACTCTGTTTTTGAATCTCTCCAGGAAGCCACCGTTTTCACGAAGCTGGATCTGCGAGACACATACCATCTGGTCCGGATAAGGGAGGGGGACGAGTGGAAGACCGCTTTTAACACACCACTGGGCCACTTTGAGTATTTGGTTATGCCATTCGGCTTAACGAATGCCCCCGCGGTTTTTCAAACTCTAGTGAACAATGTGCTTCGAGACTTCCTGAACGTGTTTGTTTTTGTATACTTGGATGACATCCTCGTTTTTTCCAGGACCGTGGAGGAGCATCGTGTTCACGTCCGGAGCGTCCTGCAACGGTTACTGGAGAACAGACTATTTGTCAAAGCAGAGAAATGCGAGTTCCACGCCTCATCAGTTTCCTTTTTCGGCTATATCTTAGCAGGAGGGCAGGTGAAGACGGACCCAGCTAAGATCACGGCAGTTCTGGAGTGGCCAGTCCCAGATTCGCGGAAGAAGCTTCAACGCTTTCTCGGGTTCGCAAACTTCTACCGACATTTCATCCGAAACTACAGTCAAGTCGCCGCACCTCTCACTCACCTCACTTCTTCTAAGGTACCTTTCACCTGGCCCCCAGAGGCCCACACAGCATTCACTAAGTTAAAAGAACTGTTTACTACGGCACCCGTTCTGCTCCACCTCGACACCACCAAACAATTCATCATTGAGGTGGATGCGTCCAACACCAGTGTCGAGGCTGTTCTCTCTCAGTGGTCTGGGCCTCAAGGTAAGCTCCAGCCGTGCGTCTACTTCTCTCTATGAGAAGTAGACGCACCGATCTCTATCGGACAACCATCCACCTAAAAGTAGCAAAGTAAGGGCTGAAAATCTGTAGAAAAGTAAAAGGCCACAGGGAAAGCTTAAGGCTAGGCCTGAAACTCTGATTGTGGGTGACTCTGCCGTAAAGGATGTACAAAGGATATGCGGTAAGAACACTAAAGTCCTCTGCTTTCCTAAGGCTATGGTCAACAATCTGAAGGAGAGAATTCTTCAAATTGCAGATGAATATCCAACTGTGACAAACATTGTTCTGCATACAGGGTCAAACGATGTGTCCAAACAACAGTCGGAGGTTCTGAAACGGGACTTTACTCGATTATTAAATACAGTAAACTCTGAATGCAGCTGTATTCATCAGTGGACCCCGTCAGAGGAGGAGACGAGAGATTCAGCAGATTCAATGCACTGAATAAATGGCTTATATCAGCATGTGCTGACCACTCAGTGCATTTTATCAACAATTTTAATATTTTTGGGGAACGCAGGCATCTGTTTAAAGCAAATGGATTAAATTTTAGCAAGTCAGGAGTGAAACTGTTCAGCTCCAATTTGTTTTACTTCATACCTCATCCATCTGTGCTTGGCGCCAAGGCTGAGATAAACGAGGAGTTATCTCATAAAGAGGAACAAACAGTACTGCAAGAACAGACAAAGCCCAGCAGAAACCTTGAGGAGGAGCTTCATCTGCCCCCACCTGGGAAGAGCTTCAGAAAGGAGAGACATCAGAGGCAAGAAGGGTCCCTATTTGCCTTGAACTCTCTCAACACCAATGACCAGGACCAGGAACCACGACCTTCCCCAGTCCCCCAAACACCTGACAGGTCATCACCCTCCTCCCCCTCCCTTTCTCCCTCCTCCCCACACCTGAAGTCCACTGAGGAGATGATGAAGCGGGTCAATGCTGGGCTCAGATCTATCCCCCAGCCCAATCCCTTTTTGTCCCCCATAAACCCCCCACCAGAGCGGCCAAAGGTTCGCCATCGAGCCCCACCTCCAACAGAGCAATCGAAGTTACATTGCCCAGCTCTGCCCCCTTTTGTCCCTCCTTACCACCTTCATGCTCTGTCTCCGCAGTCTGATGTGTGATGTGTGGAGGGTCCGGGCTGCGAGGATTATGGCAGTGGTGACTTTTCCCAGGAGAAGCTGGGACCCTGTTTACTAGAAGGTTTTAAAATTTCTGTACTTTTAGGTGACAGAAGGAGACATGGCCTGGTCAAAACACAGAGAGCTGCACTCTAAAAGATCTTTAAATATAGTAAACATACCTTGTGTGCCACAGACTGCTCCCAAACACGAGGGGGAAAATAATACCTCTAAAACACTTAAGTTGGCTTTATTAAATGTTAGATCTTTAGCTGGGAAAACTGATAGGTTTGTAGCTTGAACCTATTCGCTGGAACGTTGAAGGCAATGTGATTACACAGCAAGCAAGACTCGAGTAGGCAACATTCTTTATGTTTCTCGTGCACGGGAGAGAACTGGACAGGTGCCGTTCCTTCGCTTGACCCCAGTTGCTCTCGTCCGCTCTCCCGTAACACTGCTCTTTTATTGTGGTTACATGAATATGCATAGGTTCATTAACATATGACATAGGTATACATGTGAACAAAGAATACCTTGTGTGTGTGTGTGTGTGTGTGTGTATGTGTGTGTGTGGGGTCAAACTGTGACCCCAGGAAGACTCCCCAGAGCCGTCCATCTAAACAAAAGGCACTTAGACTCAAACAGATATACGTGTGTTTGCTATACCATATATCAGCAAGAGAAGATACGACCTCTCCTAGGAGGTGTGTGATCTATGCCAGGACACTCTGAAGAGGAGTGAACGCACTCCCCTCTTCATGCTACACAGAGTTGTTACAGACCTCCTAGGATGAGACATTCTTTCAATCTACAAATGATTATACTTCTAAGCATATATAAGTAGATATTTCTAAGCATAAATGACAATCAACAATACAAATCTAACAAAAACATTTTTAATTAATGATTTAATCACTGAGCACAGCCTGGATTTTATGTTTTTAACTGAAACTTGGTTGGACCAAAATAACAGTGGAGCTGTTCTCATCTAGATGACCCCTCCTAACTACAGTTTTATCAGTGAGGCCAGGGTGAGTAGGAGAGGAGGAGGGGTTGCTGTCTTATTTAATGAATCATTTCAATGTAAGCAGCTATGTCCTGGAAGTTTTCAGTATGTGGCTTTACAGCTGAAGGCCCCATCCAAAGTTGTGTTTCTTAATGTTTACAGGCCTCCCAAATACTGCACAGACTTTTTTAATGATCTCAGTGAACTACTGTCTGTGATCTGTGTAATTATTGTTGTGGATTTTAACAACCATTTGGACAACCCTCAGGACAAAGGGACTAAAGACCTGAGTAACACTCTGGGCAACTTTGGGCTGACTCAGCATGTAACAGAGACCACACATAATAGAGGACACACTCTTGACCTACTGATCTCCAAGGGCCTGAGCATTTCAAAGGTTACTGTGTCTGATGTGGGCCTGTCTGATCATTACTGTGTTTTCTTTGAAAGTAAAATTTCAGTGCACACAAATATGTCAACAGCAGTGATCACAAAACGGTGTATAACTGAAAACAGTAGTGAGATCTTTAACCAGCTCTTCCCATTAACACCTGGGCTGTCCACAGGTTCAGTCAATGAACTCGTCAATAGCTTCAATGCTAAAATGTTACATTTTATGGACACTATTGCTTCCATTAAGGTGAAGGTTATCTCTGGAAGGAAGAATTCTCCATGGAGAAACTCCACACTGGTGAAAAATGAAAAAAGAGAGTGTCGGAAAGCTGAGCGCAGATGGAGAAAAACAAACCTCCAGGTTCATTATGACATCTATAAAGAGAAACTTCACAATTATAATTTACAACTGAGGAGTGCAAGGAGGTCCTACTTCTCTGACATCATCACCAAAAACAGTCATAATGCTCAGGTCTTATTTGCTACAGTTGACAGGCTAACAAACCCTCCCGTGTCAGTGGCAGCTGAACTTCATTCAACCATGGCCTGCAATGACTTTGCCAAATTCTTCACAGACAAAATCCAAAAGATTAGACAAGCAATTGGTACATCAACGGCGGATTCAGGATATGTACTGTGTCCACCGAAAAACAATTTAAACACCATGAAACAGTTTCACCCTATTAGTAGCAAGGACCTGGAGGACATCTTAGGTCAGGGGTGTGGAACTCCAGGCCTCGAGGGCCGGTGTCCTGCAGGTTTTAGATCTCACCCTGGGTCAACACACCTGAATCAAATGATTAGTTCATTACCAGGCCTCTGGAGAACTTCAAGACATGTTGATGAGGTAATTTGGCCATTTAAATCAGCCGTGTTGGATCAAGAACACATCTAAAACCTGCAGGACACTGGCCCTCGAGGCCTGGACTTCGACACCTGTGTCTTAGGTCATCTGAACTCTTCCTCTTGCTGTTTAGGTGTCCTGCCAACAAGTTTTTTCAAAAAGGTCTCAAAGACTTTGGAGTCAGACCTTTTACAGATCGTCAACTTTTCTTTAATGTCAGGTGTGTTTCCAGAACCACTAAAAACTGCTGTAATTAAACCTATACTGAAAAAGGACAGTCTTGACAAGACACAAATGAACAACTACAGGCCGATCTCAAATCTCCTATTTTTAAGTAAGATCATTGAAAAAGCAGTTTCTCAACAGCTCAGTTACTTCTTAACACAGAATAACTGCTATGATGCCTTCCAGTCTGGTTTCAGACAGAACCACAGCACTGAAACTGCTCTGACCAAAGTGTTTAATGACATATGTCTGAATACAGACAGTGGAAAAATTTCAGTTTTAGTTTTACTGGATCTCAGTGCAGCATTTGATACAGTTGACCACAACATATTACTCAAACGACTGGAGAACTGGGCAGGTCTTTCAGGAACTGTACTAAACTGGTTCAAAACATACTTAGAAAACAGGAAATACTTTGTATCAATAGGTAACTTCACATCTGAGCAGACAAGTATCACATGTGGAGTTCCCCAAGGTTCCATCTTGGGACCTCTTCTGTTTAACATTTACATGCTCCCACTGGCACAGATTATAAAGAACAACAAAATAAACTATGGTCAATGGTGGTCAATGGTCAATGGTAACTTTATTGTCCCTAACGGGAAATTGATTTGCAGTATGTCCGTACAAACAAACAAACAGACAACCAACACATCACATACACTCACCAAAATAATATAATATAAGCCTGATAAAACAACCTAGATTTTTCATCAAAAAAGTGCAATGTGCAATGGCAACAACACTTATGGTTTAGTGTTATTAACTGTGATAATAGCACTAGGTACAAAAGACAGTCTATGTCTCTTTGTCTTCATTGCAGGCACTTTATAACGACGACCTGATGGAAGCAGTTGAAAATCATTAAAGAGAGGATGATCTGAACACAACAGGACAGAGGTTGCCTTCCTCAGCACCTGCCTGTTATAAAAGTCCACAAGCTGGACCTGAGGCCTCCCTGAAATCTTGCCAGCCACTTTAACCAGGTTGTTAAGTCTGGGCTTATTATTCAGGGACATATTACCGTACCAAGCAATGATACAGAAAGTTAAAACAGATTCAATAAAACTTTTATAAAAAAGAGTCATCATTTCAGATGAAACATTAAAACCTCTCAACCTCCTTAAAAAGTACAGTTTTTGTTGAACCTTTTTCACTGTAGCAGCAAGATGTGACTCAAAGGACAGAGCCTTATCAAGAACAACCCCCAAATACTTGTAACTGTCGACCAGTTCAATGGCTGCACCATTTACCACTGTTAGCGCAGGATGGGGGGATGTCTTCCTGAAGTCAATAACCATGTCCTTGGTTTTTAAGGTGTTAATCATTAAGAATGACTGATCACACCACGAAACAAACTCATCCACAACAGGCCCATGGGAATCCTCTTCACCATGAAGGAGGCTTACAATGACTGTGTCATCTGCGTATTTAATGAAATGCCTGTTGGCCTGTGTACTGCGACAGTCATTAGTGTACAAAATATACAGTAGAGGAGAGAGACAACAACCTTGTGGTGAGCCAGCAGAAGAGTTCAGCTGTTTGGAAAAACAGCCGTTTACTCTCACACACTGAGATCTGTCAGTTAAAAAGTCTAAAATCCAACCAACGAGATTAAAATCAAGTTTAAAGTGGTTAGGAAGCTTATCAACTAAAAGATGTGGCTGGATAGTATTAAAAGCTGAAGAAAAATCAATAAATAAGAGCCGAGCATGAGCTTTGGCGCCATCAAGATGGCGATAAAGGTAGTTCAACAGAGTGACCACTGCATCATCCACACCTCTACAAGGCCTGTATGCAAATTGTAGTGGATCTATAAGCTTCTCTACTTGCTGCAGGATCTCCTTCCTGACAAGTTTTTCAAAAGACTTCATCACTAAGGAAGTTAAAGCGACAGGCCTAAAATCATTTAATGATGTAGGTTTTGTGGTCTTAGCAACTGGAGAAATAATTGATTTTTTCCATATCTCTGGAACCTTCTGTTGCTGAAGAGATAAAAGAAAGATATAATAAAAAATACTGCATAATTGCTCAGCGCATGTTCTAAGCACCTGGCCACATATATTATCAGGACCTGGACTTTTATTAGTCTTACTCATTTTAAAAAGATTTCCCACCCTTCTTTCATCAAAGAACAAAGCTGGGGGGCCCCTGGTGCTCTCTATTAAGAAATCAAGTGTATTCCTTGGATTATAATTGTCATTAAATCTCAAATAAAATCTATTCAGCTCATTGGCTAACTGAGAGTCTGAACTAAAACCAGGGAGACTTATCTTATTACAGTCACTGAAACAGTGACCAGTCATGTGTTTCATGCCTGCCCAGGCCACCCTTTAGTTATTGCTACCCATCTCCGCCTCTACCTTATCCTTGTATTTTATTTTGGCTTTTTTAATTTCTGATCTGATCTCCTTCCTAATTTCTCTAACTTTCAAGATATTCCCTTCAATAAAAGCTTTTTTCCTTTCATGAATCAGCCTCATAAGAGCTTTTGAAGACCATGGTTTGTTATTAGGGAAAAAATGCACAACCTTTGAAGGGATAATCATGTCTCTGCAAAAGGAGATATAACTGCAGACAACGTCAGTGAGTTCATTAATGTCTCTACATGATTCTATAAACACCGACCAGTCTGTACAGTCAAAGCAGCCCTGCAGGGCTAAAGAGGCATCGTCACTCCAAACCTTTATGCGGTGTTTCCTCACTTTCTCTCTTCTCAGCACAGTCTTGTAAACTGGCAGAAGAAATCTTCTCTGCTATCACAGCTATGCAGATGACACACAAATATATATCACAATGTCACCAGGAGACCGAGGCCCTGTACAGGCTCTTGGTAAATGCATTGAGGAAATTAAAGACTCGTTGCGCCACAATTTTCTCCAGCTAAACAAAAACAAAACTGAAGTAATAGTCTTTGGTGCCAAAGAAAAACGATTACGGGTCACCAGAGAACTTCAATCTATACACCTAAAAACCACCAACCAGGCGAGAAATTTGGGTGTAGTGATGGATGCAGACCTAAACTTAGAAAAACACATTAAGACAATAACATAGTCAGCTTACTATCACCTCGAGAATATTTCAAGGATAAAAGATCTGATGTCTCAACAGGACCTAGAAAAACTAGTCCATGCATTCATCTTTAGTAGGCTTGATTACTGTAACAGCATCTTTACAGGTCTACCTAAAACATCAGTCAGAAAACTACAGCTCATTCAGAACTCTGCTGCTCGAGTCCTCACTAAGACCAAAAAAGTGGACCACATCAGTCCAACTCTGAGGTCTTTACACTGGCTGCCTGTCCGTCAGAGAATAGACTTTAAAGTTCTGATGATGGTCTATAAAGCTCTGTTAGGACCAAAATACATCAGTGACCTCCTGACCCAGTATGAACCTTCCAGATCCCTTAGGTCATCTGGATCCTGTTTTTTATCAGTTCCCAGAGTCAGAACCAGACATGGAGAAGCTGCATTCAGCTTTTATGCTCCATATTTCTGGAACCAACCCCCAGAAAGCCTCAGATCAGCTGAAACACTCAGTTTATTTAAATCCAGGTTGAAGACTCACCTGTTCTCAGCTGCATTTGAATAAAGCACCAAATCCGCACTGCTTAAATTTCAAAACTTACATTTTGACTACTGATTTTATCTACTGTTCCTTTTTTTTCCCATTTTAAATCATGCTTTTTATTTGTTTTTGTTTTTTAATATCTCTGTAAAGCACTTTGAATCACCTTGCTGTTGAATTGTGCTATATAAATAAACTTGCCTTGCCTTGCCTTGCCTTATTTTCTACGCTGAAACTGTTGCACCCCATCTTCGCTTCTGACAAAAAGTGGATGGTTGACTGGATGATGCTCTGTGTCAGAGGACAGTTACATAACTTCAGTACTCCAGTGCTGGCTATTCCAGGAACTGTTTCATGGGTTTCATGTTTCATAAGTCAAATGTATTCATATGTATATATATTGGAATATATATTGGAATACAGCAGTCCACAATATGTTGTTTGGTGCTGCAGTCTCACATCCCCACATCCTTTCCAGCTCCAGAATGTGAGCCGCCTGACATCATATTGATGCCTTTTACTCGACCTTTCTACTGCGGAGTATTGCCTTAAAAATGAGACACCAGAAGGGTTCACTCTGATTGCTAGTCCTCTGGGCCACTTCATCTGTAACCATGTGCCCTGCCTTGTTGTTGTCAGTTTTTGCCTAAATCACCATCTTGGCTGACTGAGTGCATCTGGTTTGGCTTCAGATGGGCTTTCATTTCCACTACAGAACAACTGCTCAACTTCCAGAGAGGTTTCTTTGCCCAGTTCTGCCCCTGAACTTGGCCATCCCTTGGACTCTCCCTCAATTCTGCTTTGCCCTCAGGACACTCTTCCCCACTAACTTTTCCAGTCTCCCCTTGCCTTTTGCAGTCAGCTACCTACCCATGCACTGGATTTTTTGACGCCCTCAATTGTTTTATTTTCTGTTTCAACTCAATTTAAGAGTGGAAGCTTTTAATAAACTGGTGGTGGTCAGAGGGCCCGGTGGCGCCAGTGTTCGGCAGCCTCGCCTCTGTCAGTGCGCCCCAGGGTGGCTGTGGCTACTATGTAGCTTGCCATCACCAGTGTGTGAATGTGTGTGTGAATGGGTGGATGTCTGGATATGTAAAGCGCTTTGGGGTCCTTAGGGACTAGTAAAGCGCTATATAAATACAGGCCATTTACCATTTACCATAATATGGCCTTTTTGAACATGAACCTGTAACAGTCCCTGTTCAGGCGCTAGTTTGTAACAGCAGTTTTCCGAGGAAGGAGCAGCTAGCAGGTCCAGGGGGCATGTGGTGCAGAGATTAGCTGGATAACGCGAGGCCAGTCAGTTGCTACTTCCGACGCCCCCCGTGTGCGGCAGCCT
The DNA here is from genome assembly GCF_013358895.1 of Oreochromis aureus. Classification (NCBI taxonomy): domain Eukaryota; kingdom Metazoa; phylum Chordata; class Actinopteri; order Cichliformes; family Cichlidae; genus Oreochromis; species Oreochromis aureus. Next base: position 14,886,935 of record NC_052955.1, on the reverse strand, counting down.
GTTACAGCAGCTCTGCTCATTCTGAGTTTCTTTCTTTCTTGTCTTTTTCTTCTCGTAATTTTTTATAACTAACGTTTTAGTAATTAGACTCTGCAACCATGTTCTACCGTTTTGTGCTAGTTCTGGTCGTTTTTCTTAGTTTTTTTCTACTTTTTTCACCCGTGTCTGGGGACCCAGAGCAGGGATCCTTTGTTTACAGTAAGGATCAGCTGTTAGCGCTGCGTCCTACAGCGGTACTGCCGGCGGACAGACCCGACATTCCCAGCGAGCTGAGGAGGAAAAGACGGGGGTGTCGTGCTGGGAAGGAGCGCCGTCGCCCGAGAAGGAGACGTTATCGGCCATCTCTTCCTTCTGTAATTATTGGAAATGTAAGATCTTTGCCCAATAAGATGGATGAGCTCACGTCGCTAACCTGGTCACAGAGGGAATACCGGCAATGTAGCATCATGATGCTAACGGAGTCGTGGCTAACACCGCTAACTCCGGACACGAGCGTGACACTACCGGGATTCCAGCTGCTGCGAGCGGACAGGACGAGAGAGAGAGCGGTAAGAGGAAAGGAGGGGACTGGCAGTGTTTGTGAATGACAGATGGTGTAACCCCGGGCACATCACTGTGAAAGAACAACTCTGCAGCAGAGACATTGAGCTGTTAGCCGTTAGCATGCGTCCGTACTACCTGCCCCGGGAATTCTCGCATGTTATCGCGATAACAGCGTATGTCCCCCCCTCGGCCAACGCGGATGCAGCCTGTGACTCTCTCCACTCTGTGGTCAGCAGACTGCAAACACAATCTCCGAGAGCCCTTCTCATAATATCAGGGACTTTAATCATGCCTCACTGGACTCCACACTGCCCACCTTCACCCAGTATGTGACCTGCCCAACCAGAGACAATAAAACACTGGACTTACTGTATGCCAATGCAGAAGAGGCATACAGTTCATCACCTCTCCCTCCCCTGGGCAGATCTGATCATAACCTGGTGCACCTTGTCCCTGTGTATGAGCCCTTAGTGCGCAGGGAGCCACCAGCCACCCGCACAGTGCAGAGATGGTCTGAGGAGAGCGAGGAGGCTCTTAAGGATTGTTTTGAGTCCACTGTGTGGGAGGTGATCTGTGACGACCACGGAGAGGACATCGACAGCCTTACTACATGCATTACTGACTATATTAATTTCTGTGTGGATAACACCGTACCTACCAGGACTGTACGGTGTTTCTCCAACAACAAACCTTGGATTACCCCAGAAATTAAAGCTGTCCTCAAGCAGAAGAGGAGGGCCTTCAAATCCAAAGACAAAGAGGAGTTGAAAAGGGTGCAGAGAGAGTTGAGGGGACTGATAAGGAATGGGAAGGACAGCTACAGGCAAAGATGGAGAACCAACTTCAGCAAAACAACGTTGGTGAAGTCTGGAGAGGCCTCAGAACCATCTCAGGCCACAAACATCAGAACTCTCTGCCTGGGAGGGATGTGAGGTGGGCAAATGAACTGAATCATTTCTTCAACAGATTTGATTCAGCCATGAGGCAGTCTCCAACATCGGCTGCAGACTCACCCACCCCACTGCTGCTGTTCCACCTCAGACACTTCACACCTCCTCTATTCACCCTGCTCACTCCTCCCAACCCCAACAACAGCATCCAATACACACTCAACACAAGGCTCCAGCCTGTCTCTCTCAACCACCCAGGTTAGGGAGGGAACTGAGGAGGATTAAAGCCAAGAAGGCAGCGGGTCCAGATGACATCAGCTCGAGGGTCGTCAGGTCCTGCGCGGACCAACTGTGTGGGGTGATGGAGCACCTCTTCAACCTGAGCCTGAGGCTGGGAAGAGTCCCACAGCTCTGGAAAACCTCCTGTGTTGTTCCAGTGCCAAAGACTTCACGCCCCAAGGACCTCAACAGCTACAGGCCGGTGGCTCTGACATCCCACCTGATGAAGACCCTGGAGCGGTTGGTCCTGGCTCAGCTTAGGCGCCTTGTGAGCTCATCACTGGACCCACTTCAGTTTGCCTACCAGCCTGGCATTGGAGCGGATGATGCCATCATTCACCTCCTACATCGTTCCCTCGCTCACCTGGAGACCGCTGGGAGCACTGTGAGAATCATGTTCTTTGATTTCTCCAGTGCCTTCAACACCATTCTTCCTCGGTTCTGAAGGACAAGCTGGAGAACTCTGGAGTGGACCATCACCTCACTACCTGGATTCTGGACTACCTCACCGACCGACCACAGTATGTGAGGACTCAGGGCTGTGTGTCGGACAGGGTCGTCTGCAGCACATGGGGGCCCCACAGGGAACGGTTCTGGCTCCGTTCCTCTTCACCATCTACACTGCAGACTTCTCCCACAACTCCACCCAGTGCTTCCTGCAGAAGTTCTCTGATGACTCTGCAATAGTCGGCCTCATCACTGATGGGGACGACAAGGAGTACAGAGGACTGACTCAGGACTTTGTGGACTGGTGCCAGCTGAACTACCTCCAGATCAATGCCAGTAAAACCAAGGAGCTGGTGGTAGACTTCCGCAGGGACAAACATCCTCCACTGCAACCACTGAACATCCAAGGTATGGACATTGAGGCTGTGGACAGCTACAGGTACCTTGGTGTTCATCTGAACAGCAAACTGGACTGGACTCATAACTCAGACGCCCTCTACAGGAAAGGGCAGAGCAGGCTGTACCTGCTGCGGAGACTCAGGTCGTTTGGAGTGGAGGGCCCACTCCTGAAGACCTTCTATGACTCTGTGGTGGCCTCAGCCATCTTTTACGGTGTGGTCTGCTGGGGCGGCAGCATCTCTGCTGGGGATAGGAAGAGACTGAACAGGCTGATCCGAAGGGCCAGCTCTGTTCTAGGATGCCCTCTGGACCCAATGGAGGTGGTGAGTGACAGGAGAATGGCGGCTAAGCTGTCATCCCTGTTGGACAACATCTCCCACCCCATGCATGAGACTGTGACAGCACTGAGCAGCTCCTTCAGTGGGAGACTGCGGCACCCACGGTGTGGGACGGAGAGATTTCGCAGGTCTTTCCTCCCCACTGCTGTCAGACTCCACAACAAAGACTTTAACTGATCAAACACACACATGTGCAGTAACACTAAGTGCAATAATCTTCCTGGCATCGTTGTATTTTTTACTCAGTTGTATATAGCATTTGTATTCTATTTTTATCTTATTGTATATTTTATTCTATTTTATTCTACTGTATATAGTATTTTATTTTATTCTATTCTGTACAGTTGTGTACTGTATTTATTCTTATTTTATTTTATTCTAATTTTTGCTTCATAACTTTTGCACTGTCCACTTCCTGCTGTGACAAAACAAATTTCCCACGTGTGGGACTAATAAAGGTTATCTTATCTTATCTTATCTTAAATCGAACAACAGACCTTTATTTGATGTCAGCAACATAAGACCATACAAGCCAGGTCTCCATGGCTCCACTCCATCCGTATATACATTTGCTGGGATAGGTAGGCGCCTGTGCCAGCCCGTTACAATGGTGAGGTCTCTCTCGGAACAGACACATGAACAGCATGTAATGGCTGCCACACAATACTCACACACTCAGTAGGAGACTCCCCCAACTACTACAATAGCAGCCCCCCCCAGTGGTGCTATAACACAATAAGTTATAAACTTTGGTATAAATTAAATAAGATTTTATGTGATTTGGTCTTCATTCTTCCTTTATGACACTTATAAACAAAAAAAATAAATAAACAAAACACAGAAATGTTACTCTTCAGTGATTTTTTGCTGATAACTAATTAACTCACAGTAGTAAATAATTAAGTTACTGGATAGAAAAACAAAATGTCTCAAATGACAAGTCTTTTAGGCCCCACCCATACTCACCCTTCTTCCTTAATGGTTGGTGTGCAAGATTAAACAAAACAAAATGTCAATAAAAGCGAATGACACAGAAATAAAACCTAATGACTGGGATCAGTGATTCAGAAAGCTGTCATGTGCTCAACTTTGAGAACCAATTTGCTCTTGCTTGTTTTGCTGTCTTGCTACTTTTCCTCGGTCATATCCTCTTCTCAGTTTTCCCTCTCATGTCAGCTACAGGGACAGTTTGATCTAAATGGGATGTACAAGACTGGAGATGTGGTTCTGGGGGGACTGTTTCAAATCCACTTCTTTTCAAGTGTTGCTATTCAGTCTTTTACTTCACAACCACAACAGCCTACTTGCAGTGGGTAAGTATGACAGGAAAACAGCATAGAAAAAGAAAAAAAAAGAGAAAATTATTGTAATGGAAATATGAGCTTTTAATTTATGCCTAAGGTAACTGTACTTTTCAGTTTAAAATCATTCCGGATAAATGCATGTATCTTGAATTATAAATTTATATTTGTTCATCAAAATATCCTGTTAATTGTTATTCAGTTTCTTTATTATAATAAAAATAAGTAATTTTGTCACATGTAAAGTATCTTAGATGAATATCTATCTTGATGAAAATGTATTTTTTCAATAACTAACTTTTTCTTGTCTTAGTGTTTATGCCCTAGGATTTAAGCTCGCACAAACCATGGCCTTTGCTATTGATGAAATCAACAGAAACTCAAACCTGCTACCAAATGTGACTCTGGGATATACTCTGTATGATAGCTGCCTTGAACTTGGAATTGGATTCCGTGCAGCATTGTCATTGGCCAATAGTCAAGAGGAGAAAATTATATTGAATGATACATGTGTTGGAAATCCTTCAGTCATAGGGATTGTGGGTGATCAGTCCTCTACACCTTCAATTGCCATCTCCAACGTCTTAGGTTTGTACAGAGTACCTATGGTAAGTTTTCTGCTTGACCATGTAACAGTTTTCTTTGATTGTTTTCATTTGATAGCAAATGTAGAGCCACTTGTACAAAACAATGCATGACAAAGTTAAAAAATGTTGGATATTACTGCATATAGTGTCTATTTTTAACAGGTGAGTTATTTTGCCACATGTTCCTGCCTGAGTGACCATCAAAAGTATCCATCCTTCTTTAGGACGATCCCAAGTGATGCTTTCCAGGTGAAAATCTGTTAACAAAGTTAAAATGGAAAAGCTAATGAATTCTGGTTAAAGAAATTACCTGCTTTGCAACAATATGCTTACAATGACGCAAAATGGTTTTTTTTCAGTTACAGTTTTTTTGTATGAAAAAAGCTAAATTGTGACCATGAGGTGTGCACTGGAAACTGATGCAAAAATAATCATGTGGAAAATTGTTCTTGTTTATGCATTTACACTTAGGTACGTGCTATGATCCAGATTCTAAAACACTTTGGCTGGACTTGGGCAGGTCTGCTTGTCACTGATGATGATTATGGACTTCATGCAGCAAGATCCTTTCAGTCTGAGCTGAATCTTTCGGGTGAAGCTTGCCTGGCCTACACTGAGGTTTTGCCCTGGAACAAAAACACAGATGAACTCAGGAGGATTGTTGCTGTGATGAAAAAATCCACAGCTCGAGTTGTCATTGTCTTTGAACATTACAGTCGCGTGATAAATCTTATGGAAGAGGTTTGGCTTTACAAATCTTTAATTATTACTAGCTTCATAGGTCTGAATCACAAAAGTATATTGTGTAAAACATGTATTACATCCTAGTTGAATGAGTACAGAAAACCAGTCAAGCAGAATTTATTTGAAGATGAATAATGACTTCAATGGCATGATAATGTCACTAAAGAAGTTGTAGTTACAATATCACTTCATAGATGGTGGAGGTGTATGTATGGAATTAGGTGTAATCTAATTCACAGGTAGTGAGGCAAAATCTAACTGGCATACAGTGGATCGCCAGTGAAAGCTGGACAGTAACAGTACCTGATGTGCTCCAAACACCTCAGCTTATGCCATACCTGAGTGGTACACTGGGGATCGCTATTCGTCGAGGAGAAATACCAGGACTCAGGGAATTCCTGTTACAAATACGTCCTGATCTACATCACAACAATAGCTATGGAAATAGCATGGTGGGAGTTTAAATTTTTAATATGGTAGTTGGAAGAATCGTATATTTTCATGATATGTAAAAAACAATATTAAAATATTTCAGGTGAACCAGTTTTGGGAATTTGCATTTCAGTGCAGGTTTGCTCCAGCTCCAGCAGGCTGGCTGGAAGGTGGAGGTGCATTATGCACTGGAAAGGAAAATCTGCAAAATGTGGACAATGAGTTCTTGGACGTTTCCAACCTGCGGCCTGAGTATAATGTGTACAAAGCTGTATATGCACTGGCATATTCCCTTGATGACATGCTGCGGTGTAAGCCAGGAAGAGGGCCTTTCAGTGGGAACAGCTGTGCCACTTTGCGGTCACTGGAGCCATGGCAGGTGTGATATCATTTTTCAATCTGTTTATAAATTCTTTGCTTTAAAATTATTTTCAGCATAGAATTTACTACAGAATTTAACATGTAGGATTAAATACAATATGATAATATTAAGTATGAAAAAGCTAGAGTGAGCTAAACAGATTTTCCGCACTCCCCCCAAAAATTAGCAGTTGATAAATTTAGAACAGAGGCATGTATGCATGAATCATTACTAGTGATGTAATATTCTATTTGATTATTTAATACTGGATGCCATACTGGGTTATTTTTCACCTCAGTGTGAAAAGTAATTTATTTATTGTACATTCCTTTTTAACAGCTTCTTTATTACTTGGAAAGAGTGAACTTCACCACTCCGTTTGGTGATCAAGTGTCATTTGATGAGAATGGTGATGTGGAGCCAATTTATGATGTGATGAACTGGTTGTGGCTCCCTGATGGAAGCACTAAAGTTCAAAGTGTGGGTGAGGTTAAGGGGTCAGGTGAAGGTGAAGAACTCATACTTGATGAAAACAGAATCTTCTGGAACTTTGAATCGAAAAAGGTTCGATATGAGCTTTAAAAGTTAACTTTTGGCATATGTCCAGTATATATCAGTGTAAAAGCTAATTAACTCATAGCAAAGCTATTTAATTTCATCCTACAGCCACCTCGATCAGTATGTAGTGAGAGCTGTCCTCCTGGTACCCACATGGTGAGAGAGAAGGGGAAACCCCAATGCTGTTTTGACTGCATCCCTTGTTCTGAAGGAAAAATCACTAATAAGAGCAGTACGTATTTTTCTTTTTGCATGACATATTCAATTTAATTATTATGAAGAATAATATGCATTTCACCAATGTTCCCTTTTGTATCAGACTCCTTGGAGTGCACCAGTTGTCCAGAGGATTTTTGGTCAAACCCCCAGCGTGATGTATGCATTGCTAAGAAGACAGAGTTTCTTTCCTATCATGACCCTTTGGGCATTTGTTTGACGGCAACCTCGTTACTGGGAACACTTATATGTGCTGTTGTTCTAGGAATCTTTATCTGCCATCGCAGAACACCCATAGTACGTGCCAACAATTCAGAACTTAGTTTCCAGCTATTGTTGTCACTTAAGTTGTGTTTCCTTTGTTCGTTGCTGTTTATCGGACGACCCAGGCTGTGGACATGCCAACTCAGACACGCAGCATTTGGGATCAGCTTTGTGCTTTGTGTCTCATGCATCTTAGTAAAAACCATGGTTGTTCTGGCTGTGTTCAAAGCCTCTAAGCCAGGAGGGGGAACCAGTTTGAAGTGGTTTGGTGCTATGCAGCAGAGAGGAACAGTTCTGTTTCTTACATCAATTCAGGCAGCCATCTGTGCTACCTGGCTTGTGTCTTCCTCTCCAACTCCACATAAAAACACCCAATACCACAATGACAAGATAGTGTATGAGTGTGCAGTGGGGTCCACTGTTGGTTTTGCAGTGTTATTGGGTTATATTGGCATGCTGGCTTTCCTCAGTTTTCTAATTGCATTCCTGGTGAGGAATCTCCCTGATAGTTTTAATGAGGCCAAGCTCATCACATTCAGCATGCTGATCTTCTGTGCTGTGTGGGTGGCCTTTGTTCCTGCTTATGTCAGCTCACCAGGAAAACTTGCAGATGCAGTGGAGGTATTTGCCATCCTGGCTTCAAGTTTTGGACTTTTGATCACACTGTTTGGACCTAAATGTTACATAATCCTGTTGAGACCAGAGATGAACACAAAGAAATCTATTATGGGTCGTGGCATTGAGTCATAAACAGTTCACTAATTTCAAAAGAAAGAAAAGAGAAAAGTTTCTCTCTCCAGTTTTTCTCCAGGCAGAAAAAAATGTGTATTTAAATAAATTTAATATTCCTTTTAAATCCTTTTAAAGCTTGGTGCTAGTGTCACATGACTGCAAATGTTCAGTTCAGTTTCAGTTTTATTTGTCATATGCAAGTTAGCACAGGGTCAACATTGCAATGAAATGTGTTTGACGAGCAGCAGTCACTCAGCAGCATGGTACAATAGAAGAAAATATAATAAAATAAAATAAAATAATAAAAAAATAAATAGAAAAATAGTAAAGAGCAAAATATTAGAGAGACGTGGTAAAAGAGAAAAGATGACTAAATACATATGTATCTATAAATATAAATATATGTACACTAGTGATTAAATAAGAAAATCTTGAAAAGAAATATGACGGGGGGGGCAGATGGGATATTGCACAGGAATGAGCAGCAGAAAATTACAGTATTGCACTTTTAAATATAAATATCAATAACAATAAAGTGGAGTGACCAGTGCAGATCAAACAGAGTACTTGTGAAGCTGCAGGGTAGCTTCTGAGTGCGTCCTGTGGAGTGTGCTGTGTGTGTTTAACTGTTGTGGTTGAGATGTCGTATGGCTTGGTGGTAAAAACTGTTTTTAAGTCTTGTAGTCCGAGCAGACAGACTCCTGTAACGTCTGCCAGATGGTAACAAGGAGAAGAGCTGATGTGCTGGGTGGCTGTGGTCCTTGATGATGCTGTGTGCTTTACCGAGGCATCGCTGGAGATAAATGTTCTGAATGGCAGGAAGCCTCATGCCAGTGATGTGCTCTGCTGCCTTCACCACCCTCTGTAGTGATTTACGGCTGCTGGCAGAGCAGCTTCTGTACCAAACTGTAATGCAGCTCGTCAGCAAGCTCTCGATTGCACACCTGTAGAAATTTGAGGTGATGTTGGTGTTCATGCCAAACTTCCTCAGCCTCCTCAGGAAGTAAAGCCGCTGGCGAGCTTTCCTGATAGCAGTGTCTGTGTGAAGGGTCCAGGAGAAGTCCTCGGTGATGTTGACTCCAAGGAATTTGAAGCTGCTGACCCTTTCGACCTTGACACCGTTGATGTGGATGGGCTGGTGTTCCCTGACTGGTCGTTTCCGGTAGTCCACTATCATTTCTCTGGTTTTGCTGATGTTGAGAGTCAGGTTATTTTCCAGACACCACTCGTACAGTGCCATCACCTCCTCTCTATAGGCTGTCTCATCATTGTCTGTGATGAGGCCTATGATGGTTGTGTCATCCTTAAACTTGATGATGATGTTGGACTCATGTTTAGCAACACAGTCGTGTGTGAACAGGGAATATAGGAGGGGGCTAAGCACACAACCCTGTGGCGTACCTGTGTTTAGGATGAGTGTTGAGGAGGTGTGCTTACCAACTCTCACCACCTGGGGCCTGTTTGTGAGGAAGTTTAGAATCTATCTGCAGATTGGTGTTCCCAGCCAAGGTCGACGAGCTTCGTGGCAAGTTTTGAGGGGATGATGGTGTTAAATGCCGAGCTGTAGTCGATGAAGAGCATCCTTGCATATGTATTCCCTTTTTCCAGGTGAGTGAGGGTGGTGTGCGTTGCCAGGGCGATGGTATCCTCTGTGGCTCTGTTTGTCCGATAGGCGAACTGAAGAGGGTCCAGTGTGTCAGGGAGGGAGGAGCAGATGTGACTTTTGACCAGCCGCTCCAGGCACTTCATAATGACGGATGTCAGTGCAACAGGACGGTAGTCATTCAGACAGGAGACCACTGATTTTTTGGCAACGGGAATGATGGTGGATGCTTTGAGGGATGTGGGGACCACTGACTGCCTCAGGGAGAGGTTGAAGATGTTGGTGAACACCTCTGCCAGCTCGTCTGCACACACTCTGAGTAGCCGGCCTGGGATGGCGTCCGGTCCTGGAGCTTTGTGAGGATTGACCGTTTTAAAGGTCCATCTCACAGCTTCTGTTTTCAGACTTAAAGTTGCAGCCTCACTGTCCTCCTGAGGGTAGAGGATCTGCTCTCTGTTGTCTGCGTCAAAACGAGCATAGAAGTTGTTAAGCTCGTCTGCCAGAGATGCAGTGGGCTGAACACTGACTGTGTTGACCTTCTTGTAGTCAGTGATGCAGCGCAGTCCATTCCACAGTCGCCTGGTGTCAAAGCTGTGGTAGCTGGACTCCATTTTGTCCCTGTAGTCCTTTCTGGCCTTTTTTATGGACTTTCGGAGGTCATACCTGGCTGCTTTATATGTACAAATGTACAAAAATGTACATTAAATGTACAAATATCATGATTCATTCACGAGTCAGTAATATGTAATTACTGACTCTGTGATGCTTACTGGTGAAATTTAACCCCAATTTAAACATACAGATTGTTGATTTTGATTGATATTTAAATCAATTTAATATTCCTTTTAAATCTTGGCGCTGGTGTCACGTGATTGCAAATGTACAAATACTGTGATCCATTCTACTTTCATTTATTTTTTAAGATGCAGTACACACTAATCATACTCTTAATATGTAATTACCTACTCGTTGATGCTTACTCGTGAAATTTAACCCCAATTTAAACATACAGATTGTTGATTTTTTTTTGTTTATTTAATTAAAAAAAATATTGTTCCTTTAAATGCATACTGATTAGTGTTCAATTACATCATCCAACAAATTTCTGCATCCTCATGAACTTTGAATTAATGCATTAAAAATACATAGGAGGTGGATCTTCCCCCTTCACCAGCTTGAATAAAGTGGATATCGTTTTTCATCTAATTGCATTTTATGTAAATTGCTCAAGAATGGGCACACACATAAACACAAAAAAATTAAGTAGAAGAAAATTTTTGACACATTTGAACAGATATTTTTTGATAAAGTGGAAAGGTATGCGATTAGAGAGGTGGCACTGGACTGGGTAAAGAGTTATTTAATAAACAAGTGACAACTTATGAATCAAACCAATGCTCAATCATCAAAATTTTTGAGCAATGGTTGTCCCACAGAGTCCCATCTGCGTGAATATTGGGCCCAAAACTCATGATCTTGTGTAAATGTGATGATAAATAATGTTAAAATGGAGACTATACCAGATTACATTTTTCATTATTGTGTAGACCACAAAATCAACTGTGCAATCAAATGTATCTAGAAGTGTTTGTTAAATCATTTAAATCATAGATCACTTCATATACTGCATGACACAGGAGCCAAGGGGACACAAGAGAGCACACATGAAAGCATAACACAACAACAACGTGACACAGAAGACATGACACTCAGGGGAAATGGCATGACACATAGGGAGAGAAACATGGGAACAGAAGAGGGAAACAAGACACAAGGACTGACACAAACGCACAGAAACACAGACACACAGTGAGGGACACACGACAAAGACACAAGGAGAATCTAAATGTACGAGAAAAGAAAATAGAATAAACTACTAAATGAATCTTAAATGATAAACCATAATACAAAATGACAACAAAACATCAGACACTCAAAAAGCTGGGTTACAATGTCCCAGAACCATGACAACCTTGCAATATAAAATGCCTTGAGGTGACTGTTTTTGTGATGTGGAGCTGTATAAATAAAACTGATTTTAATTGAGTTGAACAGAATTGAATTGAAAATAGAATTAAAAATCAACTGTGAATAAACATTTGCATCATTTAACTTGTAATGCTGTGTGTGCTGGGTCATTTGTCAAAGGCGGTGGAAATTAGGTAAGGCTGCAGTTTTTGCAGCAATCTCGTATAGAAAACTATTCTGTGCATGCATAAAACAGGTCCGCGGCTCCGAACCGTAGTAAAGGGACCTCTGGTTAATACGTGGGATTCCATGTTGGGCTCGTAGCCAAAACTAGTTTTACTTTGTTGTCTGGGTCAACTTTGCTAGCGAGAGACAGAGAGAGGTGTTGAAAGGCTGCTACAACAGAACCTATTGTTTTGGAGGAAAACACTAACACAGTGTGCAGTTGAGTCTTAATAGCTTACTTACCACTGGGCTTGTCAGGCACTCTTTTTGGCTGCAGTGGTTGTTATTATATATACATGTTTCCATCTCCCGTTTCTGGTTGGTGACAACTCGTACTTTTCGACTCTCTTTTTTCTTCCTCCCTCCCTCGTGGTCACAGACACATAATGGGTATGGCAGTCCATTCTTTCTGCAGCATGGAATATACTACGCATGAGGCTACATTCTTTAGGGCGATGTCTGTAACACTGTCTATTGCAGGGGTCAGCAACAGGCGGCTCCGGAGCTGCATGCAGCTCTTTAGTCCTTATACTGCAGCTCCACGTGGTTTGAAAAATTTTTTTATAAGTATTTAACTGAAGTGTATTTTATTTGTGTTAGTTCTTTTTTAACTTGTAGTTCTAAATTGGAAGATTATTGTGATCTTGAAATATAAATATAAAATTATATGTTATTATTTTTCATCGCTCAAAATAAGCGTCACATTCGCATAAACCATACCCGCAGAAATGCCGTACACTTATCGAGATTTTCAACCCTAGGCAGGCCAAGTATGGAGTTTAAAATGCGTTCATTACATAAATAAAATTTAGATTTCTCTGTAGCACTTCATGGATTTCATAAGCAACACACTTTAGTTGTTTATATAAAAGGTAAAAAAACAATAACAGTGTTATTTTCATTTTAGATGTCAATAAGTATTTGCGGCTCCCAGTGTTTTCTTTTCCGTGGAAACTGGGTCCAAATGGCTCTTTGGGTGTTAAAGGTTGCTGACCCCTGGCCTATTGCCTTCATATTAAATAATTTTTTTAATAATATTCTTTAAAAATATTTCTTCAAGTCATTATTCGGGCTGCTAGTAGAGGTGACATGGGCCGCGAGATTGAGACCCAGGCATTAGAGCCTCTTAATGCATGTTTTGTTTGGGGTTCCACCGGTGTGGAATTGCCAAAAATAGACAGGGCATAGCCTAACATATGAAACAGGAAAAGAACGCTGTGTAATCCATTTATTTCAACAAAGTAACTTTATTCTGAATATCACCTTTTTAAACAGTAACTGTAACGAAATAAGGTTACTCATATTTTGTATTTTAAATACGTAACGCTGGTACATGTATTCCGTTACTCCCCAACACTGGTCAAAGAGAGCATTATGAAAAAGTAAAAGCCAAGTTTGTACACTTCCAATTCCCTTCTGTGTCCAGTCTTGTCTCTGTATTTTGTCCCAAGCCTGTCTCTGTGATGGACAAGCATGGGATGCCCAAGCATATAGTTAGGGTCTGCTGGGAGCATCTGGCAGTAACGGCACTTTACAAGATCTTTAATCCCTACCTCCAGCAAAATTTCAACAATCTTGAGAGGGAGGCTCAGGAAAGTAAGTCCCACTAGACCACCTTCCATACCTCCATTGTTGAAGTTGCTTCACTAAGCTCTAGCTCCAAGTTAGTTGGTGCCTGTCCACTATCCATCAATAGTGGAGAGTGGACAACAAAGGTGAAGGGCTTTGAGAGCTTGTTTGATATTGTCAGCAAGTCAGACTCATTCTTAATAGGATTTAGACTTTGCCAGGGACACAGATTTGTATGGACAAGTGGAAGAAGGTTCTTGCTTTGGTCATTTCAGGCTTTTGTTTCTATTTTCTGCAAAAGATGTGGTTCTGTTGGCCTCATTGGGTTGTGGTCTCAGCTCATACTGGGGTGGTTGTCAGCATTGCAGCAACATTTGAAGTGGAAGGAATGAGAATCAACTTCTCCAAGTTAGAGGCAATGGTTTTCAGCGGGCAAACCCTGAAGTGCCCAATCTAAGTAAGGGACGAGTTGCTGCCAAAAGTGGAGAAGTTTAATATCTTGGGGTCTTGTTCAAGAGTGTGGACTCACTCTGTCTATTAAGTGATAGACAGATTGGGGTCATGTCTGCAGCTATGGTGACACTCCATTGGTGATGAAGAGAGTGAAGAAAGACAGCAAACCTGTTGATTTTGCAAGTCAATCTATGCTGTGACCCTTACCTATGTTCACGAAGATCTGGGTATTGACCAAAAGAATGAGACTGCAGATACAAATGGTGAAAATAAGTCTCCTCCAAAGGTGGGCTGTGCTGTCCTTGAGAGATTGGGTGAGGATTCTAGTCATTCAAGAGGGACTCAGCCTATAGCTACTTCTCACCCACATCGAAATGAGCCAGTTTGACTGGTTTAGGAATCTGAATAGGATGCCTCCTTAGTGAGGTGTTAAAAGCATGTTCAGAAGGAGGCCCCAGGGAAGACTCAGGATACACTACAGAGTTTATATACTTTGGGGGAAATAATTATTTGAATCACTACTGAATTTGTAAGTTTGCTTTCTTCCAAAGAAGCGAGCAAACTTACAATCCAGAAAACACATTACTTAAAAGTCATGAATTGATTTGCATGTCAGAGAGTGAAAAAAAGTATTTGATCCCCATGGCTTAGGTCTTGGTGGAAAAACCCTTGTTGGCAATCACAATAGTACAATTTAGTAAGTCACTAGGTTTGCACACATGTCATGAGGGATTTTGCCTCACTCATCTTTACAGGAATTCTCTAAATGCTTTAGGTTCAGAGGTTTCAGCTTTCTCCACATTTTCTCTAGAACTTATTCTGGATAGTGGCTAAGACACTTCATTACCTTAACCCTTTAGAGTCAACCAATGCGTCTACACACCATATCCTCTTAGCTGAAAAACACCCCCAAATTATGTTTCCACAGCTATGGTTGAATGTGGGGGGTGGTAGAATTTCGTGGTAGCATTTGGTGGAAGCATCGCTGTCCTTTTTTGACACATTGCTGAGCTGCTCCATGTTTTCTCAGCGGCAGGTACCCAAAACTGAGAATGTACGTTTAATATACGTTTAAGCTAGCTAGCCCTGAGATTGTGTATCCTGAGTTTTTTTCTGGTGCACGAGCTACCCTCTCCTGTGACTGGGTGTCCTGATCCTGTGCTGGCTACTCCAGGAACTGTTTCAGAGTTTCATGTTTCATAAGTCAAATGTACTTCTATTGCACTTTTAACTCATAATAGAAATACGCTTTAAAACGATGGGAGTTCCCAGTCTTCCACAGACAACTGTTTATGTCTGAGCTGGCCCCAAGATAATCTCGAATAATACCACAGTATTTCAGGCTCAGGTTGTGTTCCTGCAGTCTTACATCCCCACATCCTTTCCAACATTAGAACCTGAGCTGCCTGGAAAAATCTTTGTACTTTGTATTTGACCTCAGCGGTCTGGCCACTTTTCAGCCTTGTTTACTCTTCCAGGTTTAAAGCTGGGCTACAGAACTATTGGGTTCACTTTCCATCCTTGCCACTAGAGTGATTCCCATTTACTGTTGGTCACCAGGTCGATCTCACTGGGTTTACCCCCATGAGAACATATGCCTTCTCTGCTAGCCACAAGTTTAACCACATGAATGGACCCGTCCATCACCTATATGTAACTCTGCCTTCACATCAGGCCACTTACCTACTCTGTTTTGCTGTGAGCCTTTCTATTACTTCACCACTCAAAACATTGCCCTCTCCACTGGCCACAAGTGTTGCCTCCAGAGCTTAAAAATCAGCCACCAGAAGGGTTCATCCTCATTGCTAGACCACTTTATCTGTAGCCATTGACGGTCTCTGACACCTTGGCTTCCTGAGTGCATCTGGTTTAGATTCAAATGACTTTTCATCATTACTACTGAACATCTGCTCAACTTTCAGAGAGATTCCTCTCCCCTGTTCTACCTACAGGTTGTCCTTCTGAAATGAACCATCCCTTTGACATCCATCAGCATGGTCTTCCCCCTAACTTTCCCAGTCTTGTCTTCCCTTTACAGTCAGCTTCTTACAAAGCAACTAAATTTTTTTGACACTCTAAATGGTTTTATTTTCCGTTTCAAATGCGATTTGGACTTGAAGTTTTTAATATGGAGTTTTTGAGCATGAACCTTGCTATGCATGAAATAAGACTGTGTATGTTTTGGTCTTCATTCTTGCTTTATGTCACTTGATAAATGTAATAATGAATAAAAATAAGTAAATAATAAAACACAAATAAAAATTTTATGATGTCAATCAAGTGTGTGTGTGGTGGTGGTGGGGGGGTCATATCTAATTGACTCACAGTAGTACTTAACTGCATATGGATACAAAACTACAAAAATAATTTCGTCTTTTAGGCCCCACCCACTCTTACCCTTCTTCCTTAATGGTTGGTGTGCAAGAACAAAACAACACAAAAAGTCAATAAAAGACAAAGGAAAGGCATTGAAATAAAACCTAATGACTGGGATCAGTGATTCAGAAAGCTGTCATGTGCTCAACTTTGAGAACCAATTTGCTCTTGCTTGTTTTGCTGTCTTGCTACTTTTCCTCGGTCATATCCTCTTCACAGTTTTCTCTCTCATGTCAGTTACAGGGACAGTTTGATCTAAATGGGATGTACAAGGCTGGTGATGTGGTTCTAGGGGGACTGTTTCAAATCCACTTCTTTTCAAGTGTTGCTATTCAGTCTTTTACTTCAAAACCACAACAGCCTACTTGTAATGGGTAAGTATGGCTGGGGGAAAAAAGGGAAATGGAAATCAGTGCAAAGGAAATATGAGATTGTAATTTATAGTAACTGTACTTTCTGATTTGTTATTATTCAAGATAAATACATGTATCTTGTATGGTGCATCTATATTATTTGTCATGAAAATATCTTGTTAATTGTTATTCAGTTTCCTTAATTGTTTATAATGTTTTTTAATGATAAGTAATTTTGCCACATGTTGCAGTAAAGTATCTTATCTGAAAATCTATCTTGATGAAAATGTATTTTTCAGTTAAATTTTTCTTTTCTTAGTGTTTATGCCCTAGGATTTAAGCTCGCACAAACCATGGCCTTTGCTATTGATGAGATCAACAGAAACTCAAACCTGCTACCTAATGTGACTCTGGGATACACTCTGTATGATAACTGCCTTGAACTTGGAATTGGATTTCGTGCAGCATTGTCATTGGCCAGTGGTCAAGAAAAGAAAATTATATTAAATAGTACATGTGTTGGAAATCCTCCTGTCATAGGGATTGTGGGTGATTCATCTTCTACAAATTCTATTGCCATCTCCAACGTCTTAGGTTTGTACAGAGTACCTATGGTAAGTTTTCTGTTTGACCATGTAACAGTTTTCTTGGATTATTTTAATTTAATTGCAAATTTAAAGACACTTGAAGTAACATGACAAAGTTAAGACATCTGTACATCAATATTGGTACAATCTGTAGTCTGTATCTTTCAGGTGAGTTATTTTTCCACATGTTCCTGCCTGAGTAACCATCAAAAATACCCATCATTCTTTAGGACAATCCCAAGTGATGCTTTCCAGGTGAAAATCTGTCAACAATTGTTTTTGTTGTCAACAAAGACTTTTTGGTTAAAGGAATTGCCTACTTTGCAACAATATGCATACAATGATACTAAAATGCTTTTTCAGTTCCAGTTTTACTTTGTTATGAACAAAGCTAATTTGCTACCATAAAGGTGTAATAATCATGTGGAAAATTGTTCTTGTCTCTGCACTTACACTTAGGTACGTGCTATGATTAAGATTTTGAAGCATTTCAGTTGGACTTGGGTAGGTCTGCTTGTCAGTGACGATGATTATGGACTTCACGCAGCAAGATCCTTTCAATCTGAGCTGAGTCTGTTAAGTGAAAGTTGCCTGGCCTACACTGAGGTTTTGCCCTGGGACAAAGACACAGAAGAACTCAGGAGGATTGTTGATGTGATGAAAAAATCCACAGCTCGAGTTGTCATTGTCTTTGAACATTACAGTCGCATGATAAACCTTATGGAAGAGGTTTGGCTTTAAAACAATCCATTTATTATTAATTACAAAGGTCTGAATCATGGTATTGTGTAAAACATTTATTAGATCATTATTTGAATGATTACAGAAAACTGTTCATGCAGAATTTATTTAAAAGATGAATTATAGTTTAAATAGCATGATAATGTCACTAAACAAGTTGTAGTTACAATATCTTTTCATAGAATATGGTGTAATCTAATTCACAGGTAGTGAGGCAAAATCTAACTGGCCTACAATGGATGGCCAGTGAAGCCTGGACAGCAGCTGCTGTGCTCCAAACACCTCAGCTTATGCCATACCTGCGTGGTACACTGGGTATTGCTATTCGTCGAGGCGAGATACCAGGACTCAGGGAATTCTTGTTACAAATACGTCCTGACTTACATCACAATAACAGCTATGGAAATAGTATGGTGAGAGTTAAAGTTTTTAATGTAGTAGTTGGAACAATTTCCATCATTTGTAAAAAACAATAAAAAATTATTTCAGGTGAACCAGTTTTGGGAATTCGCATTTCAGTGTAGATTTGCACCAGCTCCAGCAGGCTGGCTGGAAGGTGGAGGTGCATTATGCACTGGACAGGAAGATCTAGAAAATGTGGACAATGAATTCTTGGATGTTTCTAACCTGCGGCCTGAGTATAATGTGTACAAAGCTGTTTATGCACTGGCATATTCCCTTGATGACATACTGGGGTGCAAACCAGGAAGAGGGCCTTTCAGTGGGAACAGCTGTGCCACTTTGCGGTCACTGGAGCCATGGCAGGTCTGATATAATTTTACATTCTGTTTATAAATTCTTTGCTTTACAATTACTTTCAGGATAGAGTTTACCATGTAAAGCTAAATACAATGTCATAATATTAACTATTAAAAAGCTGGTGTGAGCTAAATGGATTTTCCATACTCCCAGTTTTGGAGTTGTGGAGTGACACTTAATCCAGTGACACTGGAAAGGTGCATGGTGTGTGTGATTAAGACGCTCTGTATTGACCTTTTCCCCCTCCTATCCATGGATCCCTGGATATCCCAACCCCCACAGTTTGGATATATTTTACCTGGTGATTGTAAATACATTTTTGACTTTTCATTTGAAGAACTTCGGGTCTGAGTCAATTGAGTTAGTTTGGTATGCTGACACCCATTAAAATTAGCAGTTAATATATTTAGATCAGAAGCTATTTAATATAGACTTCTTTATTTAATGACGGGTGGGGGTGGGGGCGGGGCATGGTATGTGGCGCCGCTGCCGGGAGGCTGACATACCGGAGCTGCATCAGCTCATCACGGCTCCTCTGCATTTAAGTCTGTACAGGGTCCTGACTGAAGTTATTGTCGTCGTGGCAGCTGGCAGCTGGAAAAGCTGCAGCTGAGTATTGTAAAAACAGCAACTGGAAATAAAAGTGTGACAATGTGGTCGGGTCAACCATGCATCGTTTACAGTGGTATCAAAACCCAGTATTGGGGCATGGTGGAACCGCGACCAGGCCAGCCAGGTTGTGGTGGCCAAGCTCCCGGCTACGCCGAGGTACCAGGTAGCGGTGTTTCACCGGCAGTTGAAACAGCTGCAGGATAGATCCCACTGCCGTATGCAGTTGATAGATAGTCTGGCAGCTCAGATCGGGTCTTGGCCACTACCACCGCTGCCCTTACTGACGTCCCTCGACTGCATGTGAGTGGCTGCTGTCCGATCTGTTCTGGCACCATGCTGGTCCCCAGGGTGAGACCCGGCAAGACACAGCCTACCTCTGCACCTGTACCCACTGCTTTGGTGTGAGCGGCTAGTGCCCGGCAGATGTCTTTACTCATTCCTGTTCCCCGGAGGAGGGCAGCTGAGCAACCTCCAATTTTACCGCCTGCTCACTTACCTGCTCAACCCGACCCGGTGGACAGCGCTGGGGAGGACCTGCTCTGCTGGAGCTGTAGGTCGCCATGCCGTCCGGTCCAGCGGTGTCCGCGTCCTCTTCGCTGGAGGTCAGGGCACATGCTGGTCCTGCCTCGTCTGGTCCTGTGCGCTGGCCACCTGTCAAGCCACCTGTGAGCTGCCAGTCTGGTCCACGCCCCACAGTGAGCCCACGGATTCAAACATCCATGTCGCTGGGGTGGGGGCTGGGGATTCCACCGGTTGTGGTTGATTTTCTCACCTACTCATGCAAAAGTGTGTGTGGGAGGAGGAGTCAGCTGGATGGCTCCCCAGCCTCAGTCAGGCCATAGGGGTATGTGGTGGGGCATGATTTGTGGTGCCACTTTAGGGAGGCTGACACACCAGAGCTGCAGCAGCTCATCACACCTCCATTGCATTTAAGTCTGTACTGGGTTCTGACTGAAGTTGTTGTCATTGTTGTGTATGTGAGGCTGGCAGCTGGAAAGCTACAGCTGAGTATTGTAAAAACAGCAAAAGTAATTTACTTGTTATGCATCCCTTTTTAACAGCTGGTTTATTACTTAAGAAGGGTGAACTTCACCACTCCGTTTGGCGATCAAGTGTCATTTGATGAGAATGGTGATGCATTGCCAATTTATGATGTGATGAACTGGTTGTGGCTCCCTGATGGAAGCACTAAAGTTCAAAATGTGGGTGAGGTTAAAAGGTCAACTTTCAAAGGTGAAGAACTCATACTTGTTGAAGACAAAATCTTCTGGAACTTTGAATCCAAGAAGGTTAGATATGTTTTTTTAGATTTAACTTTTGCCACATCTAGTATATATCGATGTAAAGGCTAATATTTAATTTCATCCTATAGCCACCTCGATCAGTATGTAGTGAGAGTTGTCCTCCTGGTACCCACATGGTGAGAGAGAAGGGGAAACCCCAATGCTGTTTTGACTGCATCCCTTGTTCTGAAGGGAAAATTACTAATAAGAGCAGTATGTATTTTTCTTTTTGCATGACATATTCAATTTCATTTTTATGAAAAATAATATGCATTTCACCAATGTTCCCTTTTGTATCAGACTCCTTGGAGTGCAGCAGTTGTCCAGAGGATTTTTGGTCAAACCCCCAGCGTGACCACTGTGTTCCTAAGAAGACAGAGTTCCTCTCCTATCTTGACCCTCTGGGTATTTGTTTGACAACAACTTCCTTACTGGGAACATTTATATGTGCTGTTGTTCTGGGGATCTTTATCTACCATCGCACAACACCCATAGTGCGTGCCAACAATTCAGAACTTAGTTTCCAGCTATTACTGTCACTTAAGTTATGTTTCCTTTGTTCATTGCTGTTTATTGGACGACCCAGGCTGTGGACATGCCAACTCAGGCATGCAGCATTTGGGATCAGCTTCGTGCTGTGTGTCTCATGCATCCTGGTAAAAACCATGGTTGTTCTGGCTGTGTTCAAAGCCTCCAAGCCAGGAGGGGCAGCCAGTCTGAAGTGGTTTGGTGCTATGCAGCAGAGAGGAACAGTTCTAGTTCTTACATCTATTCAGGCAGCCATCTGCACTGCCTGGCTTGTCTCTTCCTCTCCAACTCCACATAAAAACACCCAATACCACAATGACAAGATAGTGTATGAGTGTGCCGTTGGGTCCACTGTTGGTTTTGCAGTGTTATTGGGTTATATTGGCATGCTGGCTTTCCTCAGTTGTCTAATTGCATTCCTGGTGAGGAATCTCCCTGATAGTTTTAATGAGGCCAAGCTCATCACATTCAGCATGCTGATCTTCTGTGCTGTGTGGGTGGCCTTTGTTCCTGCTTATATCAGCTCACCAGGAAATCTTGCAGATGCAGTGGAGGTATTTGCTATCCTGGCCTCAAGTTTTGGACTTTTGATCACACTGTTTGGACCCAAATGTTACATAATCCTGTTGAGACCGGAGATGAACACAAAGAAAGCTGTTATGGCCCGTGGCATTGGGTCATAAAATGTCAGCTAATAAAAGAAAGATCAGCACATCTTCTCTTTGTAGTATAGACAGAAAAAAATAATAAAAATCCTATATTTAAATGAATTTAATATTCCTTTTAAATCTCTGTGCTGGTGTTAAATGACTGCAAATGTGCTAATATTTTGATTTATTCTACTGTAATTGTTTTTCATGATACAGTTGAAAAATAGAACAAAATGAAATTAAATATTGTTCCTATAAACATATACTGATTAGTGTTTATTGCATCTTCTAACAAATTTCTATATTCTCATAAACCTTGACTTAATATATTAAAAATACATCAGAGGGGGATGTTCCGCCTTCACCATCCTGCATACAGTGGACATCGTCGTTCACATAATAGAGACTGGCTACACACATAAACACAAAACATTGTATTGATCAAAGAAAGTACACAGCCAGAGCTTTTATCAACTTCAATTCAATTCAATTTAATTCAATTCAATTTCATTTACATAGCGCCAAATCACAAAAAAGTTGCCTCAAGGCCTTTATATTGTAAGGTAGACCCTACAATAATACATTGAAACTTGAAACTTGAAAAAAGCTTTTGATGCAATTGACCAGATATTATTTAATAAATTGGAAATGCCATTAGATAGGTGAATAGTTATTTAAACAACAAGCAACAAATTGTGAAGATGGGTAAACATTCATCAAAATGTTTGAGCATTGGTTGTGAAGGTCCACATTGGTAAAAATTGGGCCCAAAATTCACGATCTTGTATAAAATGATGTGGAGCATTAGATATATTACAGTTCAATTTATTTTTGGATGACACATTTTATGTCATGTGAGTATTTCTTTGTGCCCCCCTTTCCCTGTTAATGCCCTACCTGGCCCCCGGCAAAACTTTGCTAGATCCGCCCCTGCACAGTTACCAGCTGTCAGCTACTTAGAAAAGGATCCTGGTGTTATTTTTCTCTCAGAAACAGTTCATAACTTCCCTTCAACTTATTCATGTCACCTAAAAGGTAAACCGGTTTCTCCATCACCTGTTCAGCTCTGATGATTCAGTAAGGACATCTCCTAGTTTCATCTTCATGTTTCCCTCTCACCAGATATACAAACCATCATGACCAGCAGCTTTTACAGCTGTGGCTCCAGCAAACATCAGCTGATACTAGAAAGTAATATTAAATAAATTCTAACAACAGCTGATCAAGCTTAAACGTGCTGCTGTTGTTTAGCGCGACATCCGCTGGTTTCTTCTTTCTGGCACAAATAAACAAACACGAGAGAAAAGCCGATCAGCTGATCATTGATCGTTTCATGATTGAAGTAGCAACAGGAGAGGGAGGAGGTGGGGGGAGAATGAGAGGAGAAGAGGCAGCTGTGCAGCGTAACGACAGAATAAATCCAGCTTTGTGTCTTTTTTTCATTCTAGCTGAAGTACGAGACAAACTGTGTTCCTTTTCACCTTAATACGAAATGCGTAATATTTCCTCTGAATGAGGGACGATTCCGTCTTTTTACAGGCAACTCTACCAACTAACCTTATGAATAAAATACAGTTCACTATGGTATCACCAACATCAAAGCACCCACCCACCTGTATAGAAACTCCGTCATGCTAGCTAGCACGCAGTACGAGTTATTGTAACTGACTGTAGAAAGTCAGCACAACAAAAATAAACTCCACCTAAACTTGGTTTATATCTGACCGAGATAGACTGCAGGTCATAACTTCTTACCTGAAGTTCAGTTCACCTGATACTCGGACCGGCGGCTGCCTCGGGTCTCACCTCCTCCTGCCTCCCCTTTCTCTTATCCACCTGCTGGCCTCCACCACTTGCAAATTTTACTGAATCTGAGGAAGCTCCGCGATAGCCACCACCAAACAACTGAGTTATTTTTACACACGACCAGCATCTGGCCAAACCACCACAAGCGGGTCAAGTTGATACCAAAGAGCTCAATTTGGGTTTCATATTAAGACAACTCTTTTTCCCAAGCCTTTTCTGAATAATTTAGGTCTTCATTGGCAAACTCACCAGTGTTTGCCAGTGAAGGGTTCAGAATCCCCATGGATGAACTTAAGCAAGTGGCTGAGGAGAGAAAGGTCTCATTTTCTATGCTGACTGTTGCGCACCATGCTGGCTTCTGACAAACATTGGATGGTTGGTTGGATGGTGCTCTATGCAAAGGGGCAACTACATACCTTCAGTTTGATTATCTCCCCTTACCTGAGATCAAATCTTCTACCTCATACCCACAGAATGACTCCCTTTTCTTCTGTTCCTCTTGTGCTGGGTGGCTTGTGGCTTAAAGTTGAAGATCTAGTTTCACCTGACCCTCCAGCTTCTTAATCAGGTGCCACTCAGGCCATGGTCAACCTTTCTGCTTCAAAATTGCATCATCTCTCCTGCCTCCCCACTACATTTGGGAAAATCACTGTCCTTTTTTTACAGACATATTGCTGAGTTGCTCCAGTCTTTCTGTGCTGCTGCTGCCCTAAAACTGAGAATGTGCTTTTATTGCCTGAGCTAGCAAGCAGCAAGACTGTGTATCCTGAGTCTGTTTCTGGTACATGAGCTAGCCTCCCCTGTGACTGGGCGTAGCAGTTTCCCTGCTGCCAAATCATCAAAACCGTTTCTTATGTACTGGCTGCTGCTGAATTTGGGCTTTCTTTGTCTGAGCTAATCCTCATAGCTTCAGTTTCTGTGCTTGAGCTAGCCCCAAGATAATCTAGAACAGCGGTGCCCAACCCCCAGGCCACGGATTGGTACCGGTCCGTGAGTTGTTTGGTACCAGGGCGCGAGAGCTGAGGCTTGGGTGTGAAATTTATTTTTATTTTTTATTTATAGTTAACAAGTTAACAATAGTTTTTTATTGTTAACTCAGTTTCCCTGGGTCTTTTCCTGTGTTGTGATTGCGTGTCTTAATTTTAAAGAAATATTGACCATAGTGACCAGAGAGCATTAAGGGGCAGAGAGGAAGATGTTACTCTCAGTGTTGTTGCTGCATTTCGCTGCTAATAAAGTTACACAATTACACAGTGTATTTGGGTTTATTATTATATTTACAACATGCCACAGTTTTTGCCTTTTCATTTTATTTTGTTGTATTCATCCGCGACACCTTAAAGGCCGGTCCGTGAAAATATTGTCTGACATTAAACTGGTCCATGGTGGAAAAAAGGTGGTGACCGCTGATCTAGAATACAGCAGCCCACAATATTTCAGGTTTAGGATGTGGTGTTGCTGTCTTACATCCACACTTCCTTTACAACATTAGAACCTGAGCTGGCTGACATCATCTTTATAGCTTGTATTAGTCAGCGGTCTGGGCACTTTTCAGCCTAATTTACTCATCCTGTCATTTTGGCTTTATGGCAGGCAGGATGTAGGACCCAAATGCAGGGCAGGACTTACGACACGGAGGGATGAACTAAAGGAGGCAGCTTTTATTGGCCTATAAAAAACAACGGAAACAAGAGCTCGGAGGAAACACACAGCACAGAAAGGGTAATAACGCGACAATGGACAGTGGAAAACACAGGGCTTAAATACACCAGGGAGTGACGAGGGAATGGGAAACAGGAGGGAAACACAGTTGGGACTAATCTGACATAACAAGACAGGGAGGAAGCAAAACTGAAAACACTGAACACAGTGCATGAGACCATCAAAGTAAAACAGGAAATACAAGAAAGGCATGGAGATGTAGACTTGACAAGGAGACATGGCTGACACGGAAGAAAGAGCGAACATGGAACATGAAACGTGGAACACAGGGAAAGCGAGGTAACAGAAACCTAAGGACTAGAAACTAAGAATATAACATAAGCAGAAAACAATAATGAGAATCAAAACTATGAAAACCAACAAATCCAAATATATAACTAATCAAAACTAGAGATGGACCGATCCGATATTACGTATCGGTATCGGTCCGATACTGACGTAAATTACTGGATTGGATATCGGTGAGAAATTAAAAATGTAATCCGATACATTAAATATAAAAAAAAACACCTCACAAAACTTGCGACACGGTGTAACTCGGCTCATAACCGTAGCACGTCGGAGCAGTGTGCTCACGTGATAGAGCCTTGCTACCAAACCAGCATTTCATCTCCGAGGAAGTTATCCCAGAGAGAAGTAAAGCAAGTGTGTAAGTTCATCTCTGAGTGTTTGTAAAGTGTTCCCATGTTAAGCTTAACAACCGATATATGGAGCGACTGCCTCTCTCTCTCTCTCTCCCTCACCTTCCTGCAGCTACTTCAATCGTGAAACTGCTTAACGATCAGCTGATCGGCTTTTCTGTCGTGAGTCCGTCTCTCTTCTTTGTTTTTGGCCCACTTTGCACCAGAAAGAGGAAACCAGCGGCGGAACAACAGCAGCACCTTTAACCTTGATAAGCTGTTGTTAGAATTTATTTAATATTACTTTCTACACCAGGATCCTTTTCTATGTAGCTGACTGCTGGTAACTGTGCAGGGGCGGATCTAGCAAAGTTTAGCCAGGGGGGGCGATAGGGCATTAACAGGGAAAAGGGGGCACAAAGACATACTTTTCTTTCTTATTCTCATTTAAAATGTCTAGCTTTTAATAAATAATTATCTGAACCTTACACCTAAAGTTTTAATCTGATGTAAAATGTATAGAAGTCCATTACTGTATATAGTAACTGTTAAGTCTAATATACCGTAGTAAGCTATAGTACTTTTTCCTTTGGGAAGATACCATCTGTGCAGTCTGCAATTCTGTTGAAGAAAGATGTTGAATCTATTTAATTATTCTTGAAAAATAATTTAATTCTGTGCATTTTTTTCACCCTGCATCAAATTAAAGTTGATTACATCGATTAAGCATCATGACGTGGAGGGTGGGGGTGGTTCCCTATTTTTTTTGCTGGGAGTTTGCAACCCTATTAGTTAGGTTGCTTAATATTTCTGCTAAGTACTCTTTAAAATACCAAGAATAGGGAGGCTGGAGTAGGTTTAAGTTTATTAGATTGATCAGTGTTGCTGAACTATAAAATATTTTGGGTGCAGTGTATTTTTTACATACAGGTATAACAGAATAGCTTTAGTGTTATTGTTTATTTAAACTTGAGTATGAACTTATACAAAATGCAGCAAGATATTAAAAAAACAGTTTTATTGATTAAAAAACACACTATATCGGATTCATATCGGTATCGGCAGATATCCAAATTTATGATATCGGTATCGGTATCGGACATAAAAAAGTGGTATCGTGCCATCTCTAATCAAAACACACTGGGTCAGACTGATTCCCATTCACCAGGACACCAGGTCTTCCTCACTGGGGTCACCCCACTAAAAAGATCTGCCTTCTCCTCTGGCCACAAGTTTAACCCCGTGAATGGACCCATCCATCACTTACGTGTAACTTACGTGTGCCTTCACATCAGGCCACTTACCTACTCTAGTTGGCTGTGAGCCTTTCTACTACTTGCCCACTCGAGAAACACTGCTCTCTCCACTGGCCACAAGTGTTGCCTCCAGAGCTTAAAAATCAGCCACCAGAAGGGTTCGCCCTCATTGCTAGTCATCTGCTAGACCACTTTATCTGTAGCCATGTGCCCTGCCTTGCTGTTGACGGTTGCTGCAGCACTCAACACCTTGGCTACCTGAGTGCATCTGGTTTGGCCCTGACGAGTAGAAAACACCGTTTAACACCCTGTTAGGGTACTTCGAATATCTGTTTATGGACTTTGGCCTTACCAATGCCTCCACTGATATCCAGGCTCTAGTAAATGATGCTTTAAGAGACTTTCTCAACCTTTCTTTTTCTTTTTTGTTTATCTTGACAACATCCTCATTTTCTTCAGGACTCTGGCAGAGCATTGGACCCATATTCGGAGTGTTTTAAAGTGGCTCCTGAAAAATCAACTCTATGTGAAAGCTGAAAAGTGCGAGTTTTCACCACTTTTCTTTTTCTTGGCTTCATTCTATCAGGAGGGCAGGTGAAGACAGACCTGGCTAAGTGTGGCAGCAGGAGGTGGGGATGGAATAAATACGCTGCACAATTTAACAGACAACGCCACCCTGGGAATTTCACCCAGAGATTACTGGATTGAGATGATACTAATCACCAAGAAGGCACTTAGGTTCGTTATACTCAGTACAGAGACGTGGTTCAATGATAAAACAGGCTGACATTTTATTAATAATTATTTAAAACACCATATAAAAGCACAAGCATAAATATCAATATACAAATATTCTAAAATGTATTCAGAGCTGAGGCTTACCAGTGGGGAGACAGGGATGCCATACACAAAAACAATTCAAAAAGAAAAGAAAGCTCACAATACACAAGTGCAGCACACTGTCACATGCTCACACTAATAAACTAAAAACGCATGTGTGTAATACTTAAAGGATCCCACCAGCAAGGCACCCCAGTCTCCTCCACATCAGGGCCTCCGCATCTGAATAAAAGAAACAAAGAAAATTATAATATATTCCAAGAAAAACTAATATGCACATGCTGGGGTTAGCCCAACTGCAGGAACACACTGGTGATCCACAGCTAGAAAAAGGGCCTCCTACCAGTGGTGTAACAAAAACCAAACTACAAATCAAAACAACAGGGAGCCAGGCATACAAACCAAATAAAACCTTAAATCTGGAGCAGACGGAGTCACTGTATTACTCCAATTTGCCGTCCGCCCGACTACTCTAATTTAATAATTAAGTCAATTGACATGCACGCCAGCCGACTCCCGTAGCCGGCATGTATGTAGCCGCTGTCCACGCCGACGTCCACTCTCAAGAGGCTGGCGGCGGCAGCAGGGAAAAAGAACCCTCGCAAACGGAAACAGACGGTGAAAGGCAAAGCAGCAGCACTTCTGTTAGCGTAGCGTAGTGTAGAAAAGCCGTAGCAACCTTGCTGTAAAGCTACTGGCCGCCCACTAAGGCCCACACTTCCTGCAATACATAATGAGTGTTTACTATAAAAGAACAATAAAAGGCAGAGATCGTAACAAAGCTGAGTTACGTAAATGGCGTCATGAACAGAGTGGCTCATAGGAGGCTTCTACAGCTACAACCTATAAACAACATTGGAGTGAAATAATGTACGCACTGCACTGAATAAATACCTACCAGCCATGATGGAGGCTTCAGGAAGGTAATCTGTGGGTGATCTCTGTAACACGAACACCACAATCAAGTACTGCCAATTCAGGCTGAGGCAACAACGACATGTACGCAGCTCCTGCCTGCAACACAGGGGAAGTCACGTGACCGAAAGGAGATAGCAGGTACGCGATTCGGGGATGCTCAGATGGCCACTATTTATACTAGCGTCCCCTAATGCACCTGACTAAAAGTGGGATCAACCAGCACATTTAATATTCATCCTGCCACATAAGCTACAGGCAATCACTGAGTTGCCCGTCCCGGACACACAGAAACAGCTTCAATGATTCTTGGGGTTCTCCAATTTCAACCGTCGATTCATCCGGGATTATAGTAAGGTAGCTGCACCTCTCTCTAAACTCACTTGTCCCAAGGTGCCAAATGTTTGTTCCACAGATGCAGATGGAGTACAGTTTTACAAGAAAGATAAGTTACTGAAAAAGGGCTTGTACTTTAAGTGCTTTGGCACTCTTTGGCAATATTGTAGGCAATGTTAAACTTAATCATCATCTCAGCCTCCTCTGACGACATATTTACTGCTGCCTGCCGATTCGTGGTATCTGCCAGACTGCCTTTCTAGTTAATTTTGTATTCCCAGTTTAGTTAAGGTTGGTTTTCCTTGTGTTCAGCAATAAAGCTGTTTTTGAGTTTACTTTTCACTTGCCTGACGAGTCTGCATTTGGGTCAGTTTATGACAGAGGATCGCGACAACACAAAAGACCCAGCAGTTCACAATCCCTCCGCTGAGCTCCAGGAGGACCTTATTTACATGGTGGAGTTTCTGTGTCAGGAGTAGTTAGCAATCCCTATTGAGGAATACCAGTAGGAGATAGCTCTTCGTTTACAGAGGATGATTTCAGGACTTCCGTGGTTAGATTCAGTTCGTTACATCCTCTTATTCAGGACTTCCTCATCACTACCATGCACATTCACCCAGAGCAGCAGCCGCAGCACGGCGTGCCAGAGGATTTTCAGCCTGGCCCACCGGAGGATTCGGGGCACAGCCCTCTGGAGGATTTGCGGCCCAAATCGCCTCCTCCCTCTTCCTGGAGGAAGTGGCGTTCATGCCACCATCATGCTGAGAAAACCCCGTTGGTGAGTGAAAGTGACTGTTTTTCTCATGCTCAGCCTGAGCATTTTGATTTTGGACCAACCGCTGCTAAGCTAACAGGGTCAGAGACTCATTTTTTTGTTGCTGTGCCACTCGACCCCGTGCTCCTAGTTGTTCGTAGTTCAGAGACTGCTAACCATGATGCTCCTCCTAGTGACTGTTTTGTGTTTCCACCTGTTCTGTCGACTGAAGTCTCTGGTGTTGCTCATTCGATCTTTCAATAGACTAATGTTAAGGTCAGTGGGGAGACAGCCTCAACTTCTAAGTTTCTCCCTAAATTTCCCCCAGTGAGATCTGATCTGTTTTCAAATTGTTGTTCATTTAATTTTTTGAGCAGTGTAATACTCTGTTCCTTGACACATTAGCAGCATCAAATAAAAAGCATCAGGTACTATGTCGTCACCATTGATGAGTGTAACCCATGTGAAATACAAGGCTACAAACCCCTTTTCGTCATTTAAAGCTATTGCTTTAATTTGTTTTATTCATTTAAGAGAGCTCCAGCAAAGTCCAAAACAAACTTTTCATTTTTTTTTTTTTTTACATCTAACCCTAACCCCCATAGACCTAAAAATGCAATAAATGTTTTATCTCAATACCAAATAAAGCTAAGGGGGTTTGAGGGAGTGTGCCTGATGGCTGGACCTTAATCAACAGAGACTGGTCAGGTGCAGCTTGAAGAGATAAAAATGGGTCTGCCCTCTTGTGGGCTCGTCTCTTGCAGGAGGCACCCTAGGGAGGAGCTGGACTGTGTCCCCATCTTAGAACTCTACTAGACTTCGGCACTCCCATAAAGAATGACAGTGGATATGGGTTATGATTAAAAGGAACATAAATTTATCTAAACCAAGAGTGGTCCCTTTACCCTCCTTCGCTTTCATATATTTTTGTTGCCCACTCAACTATTGTGTTTTCTGTTTCAATTCAAATATGGATAGAAGTTTTTATTATTGTTGAGACATTAAGCATGAATTCTTGGTATTCTTCTTTTAAGTCCCTTGATTGGTAAGGTTGCTTGAATACATAAGCAATCTCAAATGAAAAGTATGCTCCGCCTTCTTCTCTGATGGGTGGTGTGCAAAACTAAACAACACAGCATGTCAATAAAAGAGAATGGCAAACAATAAAACTTAATGACTGGTGTAAAAAATGCAGAAAGCTGTCATGTGCTCATCTTGGCAAAACAATTTAGTCATGCTTGTTTTACTGTATTCCTGTGTTACTTCTAGTGCATCATCTCTTCAGTTTTCTTTTTCCTGTCAGCTGCAGGGACAGTTTCATCTAAATGAGATGCACAAGGCTGGAGATTTGGTTCTGGGGGGACTGTTTCAAGTCCACTTTACAAGTATCCCTGATCTGTCTTTTACATCACAGCCACAACAGCCTACTTGCCATGGGTAACTATGACAGGGAAAAAAACTACAAAAGAAAAAAAAAATTGAAAAAGAAAAAGAAAACTATCAAACGTAATTCAAAGAAAATATTTTGTATCTAAAATAACTATACCATTCAGAAAAAAATGCATGTATCTTGAAAAATGCAGCTGCTTTTATTAATGTTAAACAATATATTTAATTGTTATTGTTGAATTGTTTATAATATTAGTAATTTTGCAACATATGTTACATTTTAAAAATCTTGTTGTTTATTCAATAATAACTTTTTCTTATCTTAGTGTGTATGTCCTAGGATTTAAGCTTGCACAGACCATGGCGTTTGCTATTGATGAGATCAACAGAAACTCAAACCTGCTACCAAATGTGACTCTGGGATACACTCTGTATGATAACTGCCTTGAACTTGGAATTGGATTCCGTGGAGCATTGTCATTAGCCAGTGGCCAAGAGGATCAAATTGTAGTAGATGATACATGTGTTGGAAATCCTCCAGTTGTAGGGATTGTGGGTGATTCGTCCTCTACAAATTCTATTGCAATCTCCAACGTCTTAGGTTTGTACAGAGTACCTATGGTAAGTTTTCTGCTTGACCATGTGACTGTTTTCATGGATTAGTTTGATATAATTGAAAATGTAAAACCATTTTATGAAAAAAAAATAATGCAGTCATGATGACAAAGTTACACTATTTCTACGTGGATAGCTCTACAATATACAGTCTGTATCTTTCACAGGTGAGTTATTTTGCCACATGTTCCTGCCTGAGTGACCGTCAAAAGTATCCATCCTTCTTTAGGACGATCCCAAGTGATGCTTTCCAGGTGAAAATTTGTCACCAAAATAACAATGGAAACACAAAAGTATTTTTGAAGAAGACAATATTTGTGTAAAGAGGGAGAACACTCAAGAATATCAAAATGTTGGAAATGATAATATAATTAGTTTTAACAATTACACTCCATTTCTGTATTATCTCAGAGAAAAAAGCTAAATTGCAGCTATATACGGTTCTGTGAATGCTGATAAACACATAATACACTGAAAAGCTTTTTTTTTTTTTTTAATCTTTTTAATGCCCTTACGCTTTCATCTGTATTCACTTAGGTACGTGCAATGATTCAGATTCTAAAGCACTTCGGCTGGACTTGGGCAGGTCTGATTGTGATTGATGATGATTATGGACTTCATGCAGCCAGATCCTTTCAGTCTGAGCTGAGTGTGTCTGGTGAAGGTTGCCTGGCCTACACTGAGGTTTTACCCTGGGACAAAGACACAGATGAACTCAGGAGGATTGTGAATGTGATGAAAAAATCCACAGCTCGAGTGGTCATTGTCTTTGAAATTCCTAGTCGCATGATAAGCCTATTGGAAGAGGTTCGGCTTTAAAACACTTTAATTATTACTAGTTACAAAAGTCTGAATCACCATATCATGTAAAACACGTATTACAGCATTATTTGAATTGGTACAGAAAACAATTACATAAATTGTATTTACAAAATGAATAGCTGCTTCATTGGCATAATAATGCCACTAAAAAAGTTCTACTTATAGTATCATTTCATAAATTTGGTCTAATTTAATTCACAGGTAGTAAGGCAAAATGTGACAGGCCTACAATGGATAGCCAGTGAAGCCTGGGCAGAATCTGCTGTGCTCCAAACACCTCACTTTATGCCATACTTGGGTGGTACACTGGGTATCACCATTCGTCGAGGAGAAATACCAGGGCTCAGGGAATTCCTGTTACAAATACATCCTGATCTACATCACAACAGTAGCTACGGAAATAGCTTGGTGAGACTTGAACACTTTTACTGTGGTAGTCACAACAATTATATATTTTCATCACGTGTAGCAAATAATTTTCAATATATTTCAGGTGAATCAGTTTTGGGAATTTACATTTCAGTGCAGATTTGCACCCGCTCCAGCAGGCTGGGTGGAAGGTGGAGGAGCAATATGCACTGGACAGGAAGATCTAGGAAATGCTGACACTGAGTACTTGGACATTTCCAACCTGAGGCCTGAGTATAATGTGTACAAAGCCGTTTATGCTCTTGCACATTCCCTTGATGATATGCTGCGGTGCAAGCCAGGAAGAGGACCTTTTAGTGGGGACAGCTGTGCCACTTTACAGTCACTGGAGCCTTGGCAGGTGTGATATAATTTTACACAACACCTTTGAATAAATCATTTGCTTTATAATTACTTTTAGTGCAAAAAGTAATTTACTTATTCTTTATCCTTTTTAAACAGCTTGTTTATTACATGGAAAGGGTAAACTTCACCACTCCATCTGGGGATCAAGTGTCATTTGATGAGAATGGTGATGTGGTACCAATTTATGATGTTATTAACTGGTTGTGGCTCCCTGATGGAAGTACTAAAGTTCAAAATGTGGGTGAGGTTAAACGGTCAGCTTTCAAAGGTGAAGAACTCATACTTGATGAAGACAAAATCTTCTGGAACTTTGAATCCAAGAAGGTTAGATATGTTTTTATTTGACATTTACAGTATATAGAATTGTAGCAGGCAATAAATATTTATTTTTTATGTTCAATAGCCACCTCGATCAGTATGCAGTGAGGGATGTCCTCCTGGTACCCACATGGTGAGAAGGAAGAGGGAGCCCGAATGCTGTTTTGACTGCATCCCTTGTTCTGAGGGAAAGATCACTAACAAGAGCAGTAGGTCTTTGTCTTTCTGTATGACATATTTGATTTAATTTCTGTGAAATATAGGATGCATTTCACCATCAACCCCTCTTTGTCAGGCTCGTTGGAGTGCACCAGTTGTCCAGAGGATTTTTGGTCAAACCCCCAGCGTGACCACTGTATTCCTAAGAAGACAGAGTTCCTCTCCTATCATGACCCTTTGGGTATTTGTTTGACAACAACCTCCTTACTGGGAACATTTATATGTGCTGTTGTTCTGGGGATCTTTATCTACCATCGCACAACACCTATAGTACGTGCCAACAATTCAGAACTTAGTTTCCAGCTATTACTGTCACTTAAGTTGTGTTTTCTGTGTTCACTTTTGTTCATTGGACGACCCAGGATGTGGACATGCCAACTCAGGCATGCAGCATTTGGCATCAGCTTTGTGCTTTGTGTCTCATGCATCCTGGTAAAAACCATGGTTGTTCTGGCTGTGTTCAAAGCCTCCAAGCCAGGAGGGGGAGCCAGTCTGAAGTGGTTTGGTGCTATGCAGCAGAGAGGAACAGTTCTGTTTCTTACAGCTATTCAGGCAGCCATCTGCACTACCTGGCTTGTCTCTTCCTCTCCAACTCCACATAAAAACACCCAATACCACAATGACAAGATAGTGTATGAGTGTGCCGTTGGGTCCACTGTTGGTTTTGCAGTGTTATTGGGCTATATTGGTGTGCTGGCTTTCCTCAGTTGTCTAATTGCATTCCTGGTGAGGAATCTCCCTGATAGTTTTAATGAGGCCAAGCTCATCACATTCAGCATGCTGATCTTCTGTGCTGTGTGGGTGGCCTTTGTTCCTGCTTATGTCAGTTCACCAGGAAATCTTGCAGATGCAGTAGAGGTATTTGCCATTCTTGCTTCAAGTTTTGGACTCTTGATCACACTGTTTGGACCCAAATGTTACATAATCCTGTTGAGACCAGAGATGAACACAAAGAAAGCTGTTATGGGTCGTGGCATTGTGTCATAAAATTTTCAGTTTATGTCAATATATATTATATATATATATATATATATATATTTTGTTTTTTGGGTTTTTTTTTTTGCACAGTATAGACCAAATATTAAATAAAGAAATAATTGAAAAATGTTAAATATTGAAGACAGTTATTCAGTCTTTTTTGTTGTTGTTCTTTTACAATGCGGTTCACATACAAAACAACCAGAGTTTTCAAAGATAAGCATTAACTTTGTTACCCTCCACTGTATAATTAACCTATTAATGAAGTTAAATGTACTTGAAATTATTTTAATAAACCAAGCTTTCAACTTGAATTCATTTAGCAGTTCTAATCTATATTCTTGTATATTTGGTCTGTCTTGAACTGATAGTGATCAAAGTCATACTGATCATTTCACGAAAACAGCTCAGGCAGGACTCAAATACAGGTCTCAACTTTCAAACTTCAGTGCAGTTTGTTCTCAGTTCAAAATGTGCAACAATCAGAACTTAAGAGTAGTGACAATGCCAGGCTCCCAGACACACAAAACTCTCCAACATTTTCCTAGAGTGTCTTCCCAAACTTAATGTGCTCCTGTGACCAGCCAATTAAGAAGAGGCACTAACAAAGTCATCAATGACAGATGAGTGGACATCCAGTGTTATGTAGAAACCCAAATGCAGGAACCTATGAAAAGTCCAGACAATGCACAAAACTCAAAGTACTCAAAGTACACGGAATACACACTTGCACACACACACACACACACACACACACACACACAGACAAAGAGATAAGGAGAGAGATGAGGCAGAGAGAGCTAGAATCAACTTCAAGAGGTTTGGTGAAATCGAGTTTCTTTGATTCCATGTGGAGGGGAATGTTCTTTGTGGAAAAACACACCTTTTGACCAGGTTGATAGGCTGGTGCAGGAGTTCGATTATGATCGACTACACGTTTATTTTGATCTCTGGTTCTCAGGACTTTAGATAGGTTGCTTTCCATAGATAGCAACACCTGTGGAAATGATACTGTGCTGAGGGCACCATTAGTTCACCCTCAAGCACAGGGGAAGAAAGTAGGTTGGTAGCCAAAGGATGCCTCAAACAGTGACAGACCCGTGGCTTAGGATGTCATCGTGTTATGGCCATATTCCACCTTATTCCCCTCCAGGTGGATTGTATTCTACAGCCAATGCAGCAGAGTGCGAATTCTAGCTCCTGTTTCATAAGCTGTGTTTCTCTGTGGATGGAAACCAGAGGATAAACTAACCTGAGCTCATGTCCTGAACAGAACTCATTCCATACTGGAGATGTACCTTGAGGGTTGATATCAGACACGATATCAGTGGGAATGCCATGAAGTCAGAAGACATGTTCAAATGAGGAGTTAGGCTGTTTTGATGATGGACGGAAGCTTCAGGAGAGCAACAAAATGGGCTGCTTTGGAAAACCGGTTAATGATGGTAAGTATAACAGTGTTACCTGACGACGTCAGGAGTCCAGTGCCAAAGTTTCAGGCTACATGAGACCAAGGTTAGCTTGAAGTGGGAAGAGGCCTCAACAAACGTTCTTGGAGGTGCTGGGAGGTTTATTCTGTGAACAGGCAAGGACATATTCTCAGATTTCTGTCATTAAAGCGGGTCACCACAACAGATTGTGAAGAAAAGATTTGGCATGAAAGACACAAAAATCTTGCTGTAAGTACCCAGTGAATATTTTTCAAGAAGATGCAGAGCACGTAGAGCTGGTTGGGGTGTCCACCACTTGGATCCGGTTCCTTCCTCTAAGCATCCTCTAAAGACATGATTTCCAATGTTAGAGAGCCAGTGATACAAGATGGAGGTAGTATGGTTTCATCTTCGGGTTTGTTATCCATGGAGGAGAACAGTCTGGACAAAGCATCTGGTTTAATGATCCAAGTCTGTAGATAATGGAGAAGATAAAGCAAGGAAAGAAAAGGGCCCACAAGGCTTGTCATGCATTCATCCTCTCGGGAGTTTGGTCCATCCAATCCGTGTCCTCAAGCCAGTCTCCACTCAGCCAATTGTAATTCTTCCAGCACCATCTTGATGGTGAGCAACTCCAGTCTCCAGTATCACAATTCATTTCTGCCAATGAGAGAAAATAATGCAAAGGGATGCATTTAACCTGCATCTTGCTGGGACAGGACAGCTCCCACTCTAGAATCAGATGCATCCACCTCCATGATAAACTCTTTGGTGTAGTTGGGTGATATAAGGATGTGGGCAGAAGAAAAATCCTGTTTGAGATCACTGAAGGTTTCTTGGACTGCTGAATTCCACTGAAACGGGACATTAAGTGAGATGAGACTGGTTACAGAATGATCCTGAATGCAGGGGCGGATCTAGAAAGGTGGCATGGGGTGGCAAGTGCCACCCTAAAATGATCCCTTGCCACCCCAAGTGCCACCCCAGTTTTGCATAGGCAGAAACTGCAGTTTTGCAGTGTTGTTTATACAAAATAAGATAGCATTAACAGTTTGAGCATAGTTACAGTCAACAGTGAATATAAATGCTAAAACTGAATATATTGCATAGTGTTCCCCCCCTGCACGATTAACAAATGGTTCAGCCCATAGCGGGACCGGCTTTTTTCTTGTTTTCAGTAGCAAGCGATGCTTATGATTGTGCCAGAGGACATTTTGAACAACACCATGGGAATTCCATCGGGAATCGGATTTTACACATGTGGTTGGATGTTACACTCTGGAAATGGAAGGAAGGTGAGTGTTATTAACCCTCTGTGGTCCACGGACACGCTGCACCTCCAAATCACATGACTATTTTAAGCTGACATATGTAACACAGTAAGGGGAATTGTTGAAAAGAATATATAAATGGGCCAATAGGTTCGACTATAGGAGCACAGGGGTGTGTTTAAATGAGACACAGAGACATGAATGTAACTCAAAAGAACCAGCCGACTTTAGTGAAATAAACTATAAGGTTGTCAAGCACAGGTTAAAGGCACTTTACAATTGCAGAAAGGAAACTTACAAAAATGAAAGAAAAGTAAAACACATAAACTGCTAAAATAATGACTTGGCCAAGTGTTACTTTTGGTTTTCAATGTTGGGTTTCAAAGCTCGGGTTTCAATGCTCGGGTGCACCCTAGTAATCTGACTCCTTAACTCTTATAGAAACAGATTACACAAATCCAATGTACATTCAAATGAAAATCTCACACTCTTTTCACATGTGGAGAATGTTCTACACAACAGCTTATTATTTAAAGTCCCAAATAAAAAATGTCCAAGGGGTATAGTCCAAAAAATTCCCAGGGTGTGAAAGAAAATAGGGGTGAGAGAATGTCAGTCAGTGGTCTTATGTATAACCAGCTGTGTGTGAAAGTGTGAGTGATACAGTCCTACCACACCGCAAGGTGCAGCAGATCATTTAGTGGAAAAGAAGCGAATCTCAGTCTCTCTAAGTCCAGGTGGGAAGGCTCGCCATCTATTTCACCGGAGGAATCCACCTCAGGAACAATTCAGCATACAAAAAAAACCCTGACCTGTCAACAGACAGGGTGAGAAGAGCAATTCAAATATTAATTATGCTGTTCTAGCTATAATTCACAACTTAGAATTTTGTTGACATCATATTCGACATCAATTTGCAATTAAAATACTCAAATTTGCAAAAAATAAAACATCTCTCTTACACAAACTATGCATTACTGCAATATATTGTCAATATTCTTATTTGTACATTGCAAAACACTTCTTCAAATATAATATGAAACCATTACAACTTATAACCAAACTAAGTAAAGGTATTGAATATGCAACAATTTTTAATCAAACAATTCAGATAAATTCAGTTACTGAACAATAAAGTGCAAAACAGACTTAAACTGAGGCATGTACCATGATTACAGGCCTGTTGCACTTACGCCTGTAGTGATGAAGTGCTTTGAGAGACTGGTCTGTCAGCACATCAGGGCCAGTCTGCCTCCCACTTTGGACCCCCACCAATTTGCCTACAGGACTAATCGATCCACCGAGGACGCTATCACCATAGCGCTCCACACTGCGCTGAGTCACCTGGAGCACAGAGGAAGCTATGTGAGAATGCTCTTCCTGGACTTCAGCTCTGCATTTAATCATATCATCCCGGAGATCCTGGTCCAGAAACTGTCTCACCTGGGACTCTCCACCCCCATCTGCCTCTGGATCAAGGACTTCCTGACAAACAGACCACAGTCTGTCAGACTCGGCCCCCACCTGTCCAGCACCATCACACTCAGCACTGGGTCTCCACAAGGATGTGTTCTGAGTCCCCTCCTGTTTACGCTCTACACATCCGACTGCTCCCCTACCCATCTCTCAAACACCATCATAAAGTTTGCGGACGACACCACTGTGGTTGGACTCATCTCAAGGGGGGATGAGTCGGACTACAGAGATGAGGTCAACAGACTGACTGAGTGGTGTTCAGTTAACAACCTCCAACTGAACACCACGAAAACTAAAGAACTCATCTTGGACTTCAGGAAGGGCAGAGCAGACCCGGCCACACTTTACATTCACGGGAACCGTGTGGAGAGGGTACACTCCATGAGGTTTCTGGGCGTGCAGATCTCTGATGATCTCTCCTGGACTGCAAATACCACTGTGGTGGTAAAAAAGGCCCAGCAGCGTCTTCACTTTCTGAGAGTGCTCAGGAAGAGCAACCTGGAGGAGAGGCTGCTGGTGACATTCTACAGAGCCACCATAGAGAGCATCCTAACGTGCGGCATAACAACATGGTATGCAGGGTGCTCAGCTGCAGACAGGAAAGTACTGCAGAGGGTCATCAACACAGCCCAGAAGATCACTGGCTGCTCTCTGCCCAGCCTGGAGGTCATTGCAAACTCCCAGTACCTCAGCAGAGCTGGCAATATCATCAAGGACCATTCTCACCCCAGCAATCAACTGTTTGAACTATTACCGTCAGGCCGACGATACAGGTCACATAAAACCAGGACAAACAGATTCAGGGATAGCTTCTTTCCCAGAGCTATCACCGTTGTAAATAAGCACAAAAACGATTGAACCTGCTTAGCCATACCATACTGTCACTGTCATTATATTATGCTGCTATTCATACTGTCATACTATCATTATATTAATGCTGCTATCCTGTAAATATCATGCTTACTTTTGAGAGTACTTACGTTTGTTTTATTGTACCTTTTATATTTTACATTTATATTTATTATTGCATTTTGCACCAAGGGAGTGGCACTCCAATTTCGTTGTACCCTGTACAATGACAATAAAGGCTATTCTGTTCTGTTCTAATACAATATGTGCTCACCGATCTCAGTGCATCACGGCCGAAGACAATGGTATGGTGTCTCTCGGTCGGACCATGCGGGGCTCTAAATAACGTAACAGGGTATGGTTTTTTTTCTTTAATGACAGTAATACGACGTGAAGGAAAATAAACATAAGTTGCGCTTCAAGTGTTACCTTACTTCTGGAAGCAGAATGAGATGAACTTTCAGGCAGTTGATAACAACTAGAGCTAATGAAGGCTAACAGTTTAGCTCCACGCGGTACTTTCTAAAGTCGCCAGAAAAATGCAGCATTCGCCTGTTTACTCACTTTGGCTACTTTTAACATGAAAGGTAGCTGATAACCAGCGAACTCATGTGCAGCACAGTTGGTTGCAACTCATATCTAATACTTTTTCCAGCTCAAAAACTTCAGTTTCTCAGGGATCAAAGTTTTGCAGCGCAGCTCTCTTTTTCTCCTGCCAGCACGCGACTACACACACACGTAGCAGCGACCACAGAGCAGGTGAGTGGGACATACAGCGGCAGGCTGCTTTCCCATTGGCCAAAGCATACTGGGACCTGTGCATTTCGATTGGTTGGGCAGGCTGTCCATCTCTCCTCATATGTATCAGTCCTTAAAGTGCTACCCTCATTTTATGTGGGTTACACATAGCAAAAAGCTGCAGCCATGCTGAGTCTCTATTTCAGCCCACATTGAAAGTTTTTACACTTTAATTACAGGCCAGTAAATCCAGAGTTATGATAATATATATAAGCCATGCTTTTTTCTAAATACTGTCGTCACGTTTTGTGTGTGTGTGTGTTTTAAGCGTTTTCTAAGGACAGCGCAAAAAACAGTAAAGAAAGGAAAAAAGCCATCTCTTTCCTGTTGGTGGAAAAATGTACCATGTCGACCAATTTAAGAAAGTCAACACCTGGGATTTGGTTGTTTAGGAAGAGGGGAAAGTTTTGGCAGTGACGGTAACGACAGCGAGATAGAGCGAGCGAGTGTGAGAGAGAGAGAGAGAGCGAGAGTTTGAAGAGGTCATGCTCCTAGCAAGTCAGCCACAAGGTAAACTAAGCTAATGTAGTGAATCCCTAAAGACACAGTGAATGAATACTGTGAATATAATTAGCAGGTGATTCAACAAAGACTGTGCTTTGGTTAAAGTATGTGAAGATTGCACTAAAAAATTGAAATTTTGAACTGAATATAAAATCAGTTCAAAATTTCTTTACTTTTTGCAGATGATGTGGCACTGTTTGCTTAATCAGGGGGTGACCTCCAGCTTGCACTGGAGTTGTGTGAGAATCAGCACCCCCAAGTCAAAGACCATAGTTCTCAGCTGGAAAGGCTGAACTCCATCTGGGACAAATTACTACCCCAAGTGAAAGAATTTAATTGAATTCTCGGGGTCTTGTTCACGAGTCTGGGAAAAGTGGAGCATGAGATTGACTGTTTTCGGAACCATACTGAATTTAACCAGATAAATATTTTATATAGGGAGAGAGAGAGTATGCAAATTGCTAACAAACAGTCATTATAATTCATCATACATTGTGAATAGCAGACAAATCAACAATAACTCTATATCATAATGTCTTCAGTTTTTGTGTTTGTTGTAGGGCTGTCAACGTTAATGAGTTAACTGCCTCATCACGATTAAAGTGATTTATCTTTTTAATGCAATTAACCCATCTAGAGCACAGAATGGAAAAACTTTGGAAAAACTGCACAAAATGCATTGACAGAGACATTTCAAGGATTTTGAGTCATTCTGCACTCCAAATAGATTAATTGAGTTAAAATTTTTAATCACGTTAAACATGATGACAGCATTTACATTGACAGCCCTAGTTTGTTGATTTGTTCTTATTTTGTTTTATTTTGCGAGCTGCTTATTAGATGCCTCTCCACCCAGCCATCCTGCCCCTCTCCTCCCTGTGTGGCAATCAGCAGGAGGACCTCACAAACATGGGCAAAAATGGGCAATAGAAAACCAATTGGTGCCAATGCAATGCCCAAAATGCCATTGCCATGATGCTGCCCCCACCACGATGCCGCTCTGGGCAACCGCCCATTTCCCCCATATAAAAAAAACGCTACTTCTCAGGACAATCTTCCCCATCCATTATGTTTTCGAGTCGCCTCTTGCCCTTTGTAGCTTGGTGTCCCGCCCATGCTCATGCCCCTTTGTTTTTGTTTTGTTTTGTTGTCGTCCCCTCAACAATTTTGTTTTCTATTCTCTTTCAGCTCAAATATGGACTGAAGCTCTTTAATATGATGTTGTTGAGACATTCCACATGAACTTTGCTGTACATGAATTATGATATGTTATTTTTGCTATTCTTCTTTTGTGTTTACTTGATATGTACACAGAAACACCTGTTACTCTGACAATTCTTCAGTGAGTTATTACTGATGACTAATTTACTCACAGTGTTCCCTGAGTTTGCCTGGATACAAAGCAATCTCAAATGAAAAGTATACACCTCCTTCTTCCCTGATGGGTGGTGTGTAAGATTAAACAACACAGCAAGTCAATAAAAGGGAATGGCAAACAATAAAACCTAATGACTGGTCTCAAATATTCAGAAAGCTGCCATGTGCTCATCTTTGCGAAACAATTTAGTCGTGGTTGTTTTGCTGTATTCCTGTGTTTCTTCAACTCTATCCACTCCTCAGGTTTCTTTGTCCTGTCAGCTGCAGGGACAGTTTCATCTAAATGAGATGCACAAAACTGGAGATGTGGTTCTGGGTGGACTGTTTCAAGTCCATTTCTTTTCAAGTGTTCCTGATCTGTCTTTTACCTCGCAGCCACAACAGCCGACTT
Organism: Oreochromis aureus; assembly: GCF_013358895.1. NCBI lineage: Eukaryota > Metazoa > Chordata > Actinopteri > Cichliformes > Cichlidae > Oreochromis > Oreochromis aureus. The sequence continues at coordinate 14,843,677 of NC_052955.1, read as the reverse complement.
GCCATGGGTAACTATGACAGGGAAACGGCATGAGAAAAATAGAATAAGAAAACTGTTAAACTTAATTCCAGTATAAATATGTATTTTATATCTGAAATAACTACACAATGGATCTTCTTTTTTTTCATTAATATATGTCTTCAATTGTTATTCAGTTTCCTTAATTGTTTAAAATGTCATTACTTTTGAAACATTTTCAAACTGCACTCATTTTCTTATTTTTCAAAAATCTGCATTGTACATATATATTTTGTTGTCAGATATTTTATTGTATATATATTGTTTCTTGTCTTAGTGTGTATGTCCTAGGATTTAAGCTTGCACAGACCATGGCCTTTGCTATTGATGAGATCAACAGAAACACAAACCTGCTACCAAATGTGACTCTGGGATACACTCTTTATGATAACTGCCTTGAACTTGGAATTGGATTCCGTGGAGCATTGTCATTAGCCAGTGGTCAAGAGGATCAAATTGTAGTAGATGATACATGTGTTGGAAATCCTCCAGTCGTAGGGGTTGTGGGTGATTCATCTTCTACAAATTCTATTGCAATCTCTAACGTCTTAGGTTTGTACAGAGTACCTATGGTAAGTTTTCTGCTTGTAACAGTTTTCATGTATTAATTTGATATAATTGAAAATGTAAAACCATTTTATGAAAAAAATAATGCAGTCATGATGACAAAGTTAAGATATCTCTACGTGGATAGCTCCCCAATATACAGTCTGTATATTTCACAGGTGAGTTATTTTGCCACATGTTCCTGCCTGAGTGACCGTCAAAAGTATCCATCCTTCTTTAGAACGATCCCAAGTGATTCTTTCCAGGTGAAAATTTGTCATCACAATTAAAATGGAAACACAAAAGTCTGTTTCAATATCTGTGTAAAAGAAGAAAACACAAGGATATGAAAATATTAGAAATAATAATATAATTATTTTTGAAAATTACACTCTATTTCATTTCTGTATTACCTCAGAGATTAAGGCTAAATTGCAATTATATTTAAATGCTGTATTGTGGATGATGAAAAAAAATATAACACGCCGAAAGTTTTTCTTTTCTTTTCAGTGCACTTACACTTTAATCTGTATTCACTTAGGTACGTGCAATGATCCAGATTCTAAAACATTTTGGCTGGACTTGGGCAGGTCTGCTCGTCAGTGATGATGATTATGGACTTCATGCAGCCAGATCCTTTCAGTCTGAGCTGAGTGTGTCGGGTGAAGGTTGCCTGGCCTACACTGAGGTTTTACCCTGGGACAAAGACACAGATGAACTCAGGAGGATCGTTGATTTGATGAAAACCTCTACAGCTCGAGTTGTCATTGTCTTTGAACATCCTAGTCGCATGATACACCTTATGGATGAGGTTTCACTTTAAAATACTTTAAATAATTACTAGTTACAGAGGTCTTCATAATTATATTGTGTAAAACATGTATTACGTATCATTGTGAGTACAGAAATTTAATAATTCAGAATTCATTTTAAGGATCAGAAACTGTTTCAGTAAAGAAGTTGGAATTACAATAATATTTCATAGATTTGGTCTGATCTAATTCACAGGTAGTAAGGCAAAATGTGACAGGCCTACAATGGATAGCCAGCGAGGCCTGGACAGAATCTGCTGTGCTCCAAACACCTCACTATATGCCATACCTGGGTGGTACACTGGGTATCACCATTCGTCGAGGAGAAATACCAGGGCTCAGGGAATTTCTGTTACAAATACGTCCTGATCTACATCACAACAGTAGCTACGGAAATAGCTTGGTGAGACTTGAACACTTTTACTGTGGTAGTCACAACAATTATATATTTTCATAATGTGTAACAAACATTTTTCAAATTATTTCAGGTGAATCAGTTTTGGGAATTCACATTTCAGTGCAGGTTTGCTCCAGCTCCAGCAGGCTGGCTGGAAGGTGGAGGTGCACTATGCACTGGACAGGAAGATCTAGGAAATGTTGACACTGAGTACTTGGACATTTCCAACCTGAGGCCTGAGTATAATGTGTACAAAGCTGTATATGCACTGGCATATTCCCTTGATGACATGCTGCGGTGCAAGCCAGGAAGAGGGCCTTTCAGTGGGAACAGATGTGCCACTTTACAGTCACTGGAGCCATGGCAGGTGTAGTATCATTTTACACTCCATCTCTGAATACATTGTGTTTTGTTTTACTTATTCATTTATTTATTTTTCGAGGGGGTTGCTTGATTTCTTTTCCTGTCCCGTTTGGTTCTTTAGCCATCAGAATTATTGTCTGAGGGACAGTGGTTCGTCACAACCTTGCCGTATTGGTCCATTTGATTGCCCTTTGTTATTATTATTTATTTATTTTATTTTATGTTTTTACAGATAGGACAGACATGACTTGGGGATAGGAAAGGAAGTGAGAAAGAAAGGGAGGGAAAGAAAAACACACGGGAAGAGGGACAGGGAGAGAAGACAATTAAAAAAACCAAAAAACCACTGGATCACCTGTTGAGTAAGAACAAAAAGAAAAAGAAAACAACGAAAAAGAGAGCAACACAATAAACATTACACCACAGCAATAACCTAGATAACTGTAACTATCACTAAATACTAATACGAAGCACAATGTGCTTTGAGGTAGCAGCAGCCAAGAAAGATATAGTTTATGTCTGTGAGCACCCGTGTGTACACCCGTGTGCACACCTGTATGCGTGAGCACGCTTGTATTCAAAAGGTTTCTTCATGTAACGATCTGGTTTGCAGATGGCCGCCCCTCCCTGCGCCTGGTTCTGCCGGAGGTTTCTTCCTGTTAAAAGGGAGTTTTTCTTCCCCACTGTCGCTAAAGTGCTTGCTCATAGGGAGTCACTTGATTGCTGGGTTTTTCTCTGTATTTATTATTGTAGGGTCTATCTTACAATATAAAGGCCCTTGAGGCGACTGTTGTGATTTGGCGCTGTATAAGTAAAATTGAATTGAATTGAAATAGAGGGTGTGGGGAGCCATAGCCTCGTCCCCCAGGGCATAAAGCAGGCATGGAGGAGATCCAGGCCCCAGACATCCAGAGGCCCCAGAGCCTGAGAGCCCAAGGAGGTCTATCAGAAGGGCCACCGTGTCAGGCCCCACCAAGGAGCCACCGGGAGTGAGCCGGAACACATCTGAGCGCCCAGCCCCGGAAACCCAGAACCACCAACGCACCGACGTCTGTGGGCATCAGCCACCGGCAGGGAATGTGGTGGTGGTGGTGGGGGGGAGCGTTGGCTCCCACAACTGGGAGGGCCCAAGATGGTCACAGAGAGGTGGAGTCTAAGACTCGACCTGACATATTGACACAGACGAATAGGCACACACAGACACAAGCGTACATTCCCACCCTTATGCACATATGTACTGTCACTCGCCCAACATGGAAACAGACATAAATGGACACTGTACACACACTTACACTCCCCAAAAATACTCTATACCCCAGCTACCACCACCCCCAGAGTGGTGATGGTACCTCCTCCCAGCCCCCACCCCGATGGTAACCAGAGAATAGGGGTGTGAAGACCCCATGCCTCCCTCTGCCGACTGATATGTGGTGTTGCTGTGTGCTGTTCTAAAGTGCATTTAAAACATGGGAGGGGCATGCCCTCCATTGTTCTAAATGCACCTTGGGTTTCTTGGGCTCTCGTGTTCTGGGGGCCTCTGGATGTCTGAAAGGGGATTTGCCATACTTGTGAGTAAAAGTAGTTATGGTATTTAAGTCATGGAGGTCATTAACTTCTATACAAGACTTTTAGTAATGTGCCTTGGTTGATTGTGACTTAGATATAAATAACTTTATAGATGTAGGTACCATAGATACAATATTATATCTCATTACTAAACTGAAAAATTGCCACTGATTTCACTGTAAAGTTACTGGAGTCATGGCAGATGTGATATCATTTTAAACTTCATCTATGAAAAAAAGAGTCTTTCTATAATTGGTTTCAGAGCAAAAAGGAATTAATTTATTATACATTCCTTTCAAACAGCTTGTTTATTATATGGAAAGAGTGAACTTCACCACTCCATTTGGCGATCAAGTGTCATTTGACGAGAATGGTGATGTAGTACCAATTTATGATGTTATTAACTGGTTGTGGCTCCCTGATGGAAGCACTAAAGTTCAGAATGTGGGTGATGTTAAAAGGACAGCTTTCAAAGGTGAAGAACTCATACTTGATGAAGACAAAATCTTCTGGAACTTTGAATCCAAAAAGGTTAGATATGTTTTTATTTGACAAGTACATTTTATGACATTTACAGTATATAGAATTGTAGCAGGCAATAAATATTTATTTTTTATGTCCAATAGCCACCTCGATCAGTATGCAGCGAGAGCTGTCCTCCTGGTACCCACATGGTGAGAAGGAAGAGGGAGCCCGAATGCTGTTTTGACTGCATCCCTTGTTCTGAGGGAAAGATCACTAACAAAAGCAGTGGGTCTTTGTCTTTCTGTATGACATAATTGATTTAATTTCTGTGAAATATAGGATGCATTTCACCATGAACCCCTCTTTGTCAGGCTCATTGGAGTGCACCAGTTGTCCAGAAGATTTTTGGTCAAACCCACAGCGTGATCTATGCATTCCTAAGAAGACAGAGTTTCTTTCCTATCATGACCCTTTGGGTATTTGTTTGACAGCAACCTCCTTACTGGGAACATTTATATGTGTTGTTGTTCTGGGGATCTTTATCTACCATCGCACAACACCTATAGTACGTGCCAACAATTCAGAACTTAGTTTCCAGCTATTGTTGTCACTTAAGTTGTGTTTCCTGTGTTCACTTTTGTTCATTGGACGGCCCAGGATGTGGACATGCCAACTCAGGCATGCAGCATTTGGGATCAGCTTTGTGCTTTGTGTCTCATGCATCCTGGTAAAAACCATGGTTGTTCTGGCTGTGTTCAAAGCCTCCAAGCCAGGAGGGGGAGCCAGTCTGAAGTGGTTTGGTGCTATGCAGCAGAGAGGAACAGTTCTGTTTCTTACATCTATTCAGGCAGCCATCTGTACTACCTGGCTTGTCTCTTCCTCTCCAACTCCACATAAAAACACCCAATACCACAATGACAAGATAGTGTATGAGTGTGCAGTTGGGTCCACTGTTGGTTTTGCAGTGTTATTGGGCTATATTGGTGTGCTGGCTGTCCTCAGTTTTTTAATTGCATTCCTGGTGAGGAATCTCCCTGATAGTTTTAATGAGGCCAAGCTCATCACATTCAGCATGCTGATCTTCTGTGCTGTGTGGGTGGCCTTTGTTCCTGCTTATATTAGCTCACCAGGAAATCTTGCAGATGCAGTGGAGGTATTTGCCATTCTTGCTTCAAGTTTTGGACTCTTGATCACACTGTTTGGACCCAAATGTTACATAATCCTGTTGAGACCAGAGATGAACACAAAGAAAGCTGTTATGGGCCGTGGAATTGTGTCATAAAATTTTCAGTTCATGTCAAAAGGATTTTTTTTTTTTTTTTGCACAGTTTAGGCCAAAAAGTAAATAAACAAATAAAATTAACAAATGCTAAATATTAAAGACAGTTATTTAGTCGGTTTTGTTGCTGTTCTTTTAAAATGCAGTTTAAATACAAAACAACCAGACTTTTCAAAGAGAAGCGTTGACTTTGTTACACTCCACTGTAAAATTAACCTATTAACCTCCTAAGACCCAAACTCTTTCATGGCATGCATTTTTTATTTCGCTTTGCTATTTGGGCTGATTGGGACCAGATGAATGTAAAACCAAAGAATTACCAGATTTTTTTTTTTTTACCTGATGTTTGTTTCTGAGAAAAACGCGATCCACATATGAGGAAATTTGTTTTAAATTTCAATGGAAAAGTGGCAGTGTAACGTCCTTACATGTGGAAATCAGGTCCTTGTAGAGCAAAATTTAGTATTTTGGTCTAGCCAACCCAAAATGTGATGTCCACATATATGGACGCCAGGTCCTAGAAGGTTAAGGAAGTTAAATGTACTTGAAATTATTTTAATAAACTGAGCTTTCAAGTTGGATTCATTTAGCAGTTTTACTCTATATTCTTGTATATTTGGTCTGTCTTGAAGTGTAGTGATCAAAACCATACTGATCATTTCACAATAACAACTCAGGCAGGACTCAAATACAGGTCTCAACTTTCAAACTTCAGTGCAGATTATTTTCAGTTCAAAATGTGCGACAATCAGAACTTAAGAGTAGTGACAATGCCAGGCTCCCAGACACACAAAGCTCTCCAACAGTTTTCTTAGAAGGTCTCTCCAAATAGACTAAGAAGATTCTCATCCAGAGAGTTTATCTCCAAACCAGATTCAGAATCAGCATACTTTATTAATCCCTTAGGAAATTGTGTGGGTTACAGTTTCCCCAAGAAGGTAACAGTAACAGTTTAAACAATTTAAACAATATGATATGTTACAGATTTTTACAAATTTAAGAAATAGCACTAATATACAAATCACTCAATTATAAATATCAAGAGTTAACAGAGGTGATTTTAAATAAATATCAAGAATATTGACAAGGATATTACAGAGTAGAAAAGAGCATGCACAAAAAGGGTGTAACTATTGCAGTATTTACAGTGTATTAGATGGAGAAGTTGTACAGGGAGATGGCTACGGGCAAGAATGATTTCCTGCGTTGTTCAGTGGTGCTCTTTGGTAATCTCAGTCTCTCACTCAATGTGCTCCTGTGACTAGCCAGCATGTCATGGAGTGGGTGGGAGGTATCATCCAGCATTTTCTTTACCTTGGAAAACATCCACCTCTCAGACACTACTAGACCTGGGGGCAATATGGCCTAAAATCCATATTGCGATATATTATTTTCTTCTGTGTACCGTATTTTCTGCAGAATAAGGTGCAGTCAAAATCCTTTAATTTTCTCAAAAATCGACAGTGTGTCGTATAATCTGGTGTGCCTTATGTATGAATTCTGGTTGTGCTTACTGACTTCGAACCGATTTTATGTGGTACGCACCATTCAAAAAGCTGTCAAAAAATGTTTTAGTACGACTTTGGTAAGCTACGAAGTTGCACCGCTTGATGGATTGTCTGAGCATTACGGCTACCATAGTCAGGAGCCTAATCTGGGTCCAAAACTCCGTCCCCTTCAGGTCCCAAAGTCAAACGAACACTGCAGCATCACTGAGAGTTACAAACTGTCTAAATTCTTTAATCTTTAATAAAATGGTCAGCGTTGCTGCTTTACCAGGTGTAACAATTAAGTTTAACATCCAGGCATTCATGAAAACAGAATTTTTTTAATTTAACGGAGTTAGGAGTTAGCATGAAGTTAGCTCGCTAGTATAAACGGTATACGGTAGAACCGATATGACATATCACCTAAACATGATATGCCATGTTCTGACTGAGAGATTTCTGAAAAAATTAAAACGTACAGCTCTGCTATCACTTCCAACATAAATGAATACAGAAAACTAAACAGCAATGACTTTTTTAGGGTTACTGAAGTTGGGTTAGCTGGTATATAATGATGTGCTACGTGATCGATAGCAACACAGCTATGTTAGCATAACATAAACAGCAGTGTTGGGAAGGTTACTTTTAAAATGTATTCCACTACAGAATACTGAATACATGCCCCAAAATGTATTCTGTAACGTATTCCGTTACGTTACTCAATGAGAGTAACGTATTCTGAATACTCTGGAATACTTAATATATTATCATGCTGTTTACAACTACGTGAATGTCCTATTGCTGTGATTTATTACTGTTACTGAAGGTCCGCGGCTCCGAAACGTAGTAAAGGGACCTCTGGCTAATACGTCGGGTTCGTGTCGGGCTGGTAGCCGAAAACTAGCTTTACTTTGTTGTCTGGGTCAACTTTGCTTGCGGGAGACAGAGAGAGGCGTTGAAAGGCTTCTCCAACGGAACTTATTTTTTCCGGAGGAAAACACGAACACAGTGTACAGTTGAGTCTTAATAGCTTACTTACAAATGGGCTCCTCAGGCACTCTTCTTGGCTGCTGTGGTTATTATTATATTTACATGCTTCCAGCTCCCGTTTTTGCTCCGTGACAGCTCGGACATTTCCTTTCTCTCCCTCCCTCGCTCACAGACACATAACGGGTATGGTAGTCCATTCTCCCTGCAGCACGGACTACACTGCCCATCAGGCTACATGCTTTAGAGCTATGCCTGTAGCATTCTGCCTTTAGCTAGCACAACAACAACAACAACAAAAAGCGCTCTCTCACCCAGGAAACACGCAGAGAGAGAGCGTCACCCTGTAACCATGGCAACCGTAACGCTGCCGCCTGGAACAACAGAACGTAGCTGTCAAACAAACCCAAACAGTCCTGACCCGCGACAATATGAAACAGGGAAGTACCGCCGTGTATTCCATTTATTTCAACAAAGTAACTGTATTCTGAATACCACCTTTTTAAACGGTAACTGTAACGGAATACAGTTACTCATATTTTGTATTCTGAATACGTAACGGCGGTACATGTATTCCGTTACTCCCCAACACTGATAAACAGTGAAGCTGGAGGATGAACGCCAACTTTTCCTGATGGTTAGGGACAAATGTAACCGCATGGCAGGATGCTGTAAACGGACCAAACTTCAGTCAGGAGAACAACTGAAATAATCCACTTTAGTCATTAATATACTGCAACAACATGGGAATAGAGCAGCTGTGAGAGAATTCAACATTAATGAATGAATGGTACGGAAGTGGCGTAAACGCAGTTTTTGGCTTTCCCCACATTCCAAAATGTGCTCCGTCTCTTTGCTATTACTGTCACCCAGCATAATTTGCAGATATTGCTTGCAGCCACTGCGATGCTTTCAACCAAAACAGGAGCAGCTTAATGACACCATCATCATGCGCTGTCGCGGTAGAGCAGTATAGTCAAAATCTCTACCGTTGGCCAAATTCATATCGGTTCTACCATATACCGTTTATATCGCCCACCCCTAGACACTACCCTAAGGAAGCTCCATTCCCACAACATTACTGGCCTTGTGGATCAGTTTATTTAGTCTGTTGGCAACTGAGCATTGTCCGACAGATGTTGAAGGACCTCATCCGCCTCAGAATATAGAGACAATTCTGGCTGGTAAAGTGCAGTCAGTCACAATCAGTCACTCGTCAGCGACTCTGTCTTTCTCCAAAAGATCTGAGCATAAAGACAAGCAGGCAAGTTTTGTTCACAGATAAGTCAAAAATGCATACAGTACAGGGCCCAGGCTTACTGATGGTGACAATGGCAATGATCCACCAAAGACTTATGCTCAGCCGTTTGCTTAAGACAAGGCACTAGCGAGTTATCAGTCTCAGGTGAGTGAACATCCATTGGTGTGTAGAAACCACAAGACAGGAACCTATGAAAAGTCTAGATAAACCCCAGCACACTGTACACACACACACATGCACACAGATAAGGAGAGAGATGAAACAGAGAGAGCTAGAATCAACTTCAGAAGGTTTGGTGAAATTGGGTTTCTTTAATTCCATGTGGAGGGGAATGTTCGTTGTGGAAAAACAAACCTTTTGACCTGGTTGATAGTTCCATGAAGATCAGCAACACGTTTATGTTGATCACTGGTTCTCAGGAGTTCAGATCAGGTTGCTTTCTATAGATAGCGACACCTGAGGAGATACTGTGCTGAGGGCATCATTACTTCACCCTCAAGCAGAGGGGAAGAGAGTAGTTTGGTAGTCAAGGGATACCTCAAACAGTGACAGATCTGTGGCTGAGGATGTCATCGTGTTATGGCCATATTCCACCTTATTCCCCTCTAGGTGGATTGTATTCCGGAGGCAATGCAGCAGAGTGCGAATTCTTGCTCCTGTTTCACACGCTGTATTTCTCTGTGGATGGAAACTAGGATAAACTAACCTGAGCTCAAGTCCTGAACAGAATTCCTTCCATGAATATTCCAATGAATAATTTTCAAGAGGATGCAAGGCACTTAGAGCTGGTTGGGGTGTCCACCACTCGGATCCGGATCCTTCCACTAAGCATCCTCTAAGGATTCAATTTCCAATGTTGTGATACAAGATGGAGGTAGGATGGTTTCATCTTCGGGTTGGTTATCTGTGGAGGAGAACTGTCTGGATAAAGCACCTGGTTTAACATTCCATGATCTGATTCTGTAGATAATGGAGAATATAAAGCAAGGAAAGAAAAGGGCCCACAAGGCTTGTCATGCATTCATCCTCTATGGAGTTTGCTGGCAAGCAAGAGTTTTATGGTCCGTCCAATCCGTGTCCTCAAGCCAGTCTCCACTCGTCCAGTTTCCATTCTTCCAGCATCATCTTGATGGCTGGAAGAATGGAGAGCAGCCCTGTAGCAGCGTTCTGCTGTACGGATCACTCTTTGAAGAGCTTTTTTATCCTTGACATAGCTGTTCCCATACCAGGATGTGATGTTCTGTGTGAGGATGCAATCCACGGTGCCTGTATAGAAAGTTCTGAGGATCCCTGGAGAGACCCTGAACTTCCTCAGTTGTTGGAGATGATACAGGTGCTGCCTAGCCTTTTTTGGCTTGAACCGGAATGTGGGCAGACCATGTCAGGTCTGAGGAGATGTGGACACTTGAAGGACTGGACCCCCCCTAGGCTTAAGAAAGGTGGTGGTGTTGCTGCCTTTGTTAAGTCAAAATTTGATGCCACAATAGTTCTATCGGAATCGATTTGCAAGCAAATTGAATTTTTGGCTCTGAATGTGAATATTGCAAAGGGACTTTATGTAACACTTCTGGAGTCGTTACAGTATACTAGGACCAGTTAGGTTCGACTACTAGAGTAGTAATGAGTGTAGCGTGTAATAAAGACCACAGACCAGAAAATAAGTTTAAATTGCCGGCTTATTATTTTGTGAAGACAGAGAATAGACAGTTAACAAACATTACATAAAACATTCAACATCACACATTTAAAGAAAACAAGATATTTTCTTTCCCTTTTTTAGTTCAGTAATTTCTGTTAATTTATCCTATTTATCTCAAAACCTTTTATTTGGCTTTAAAAGGATGTTATTTTCAACCTGTCATGGTCCTGGGCCATGTTGGCCCAGTATTCTTAGGTTTTGTGTGTTTTGTATTTTGCTCTTTCTTTATGCATTGGTTCCTAGGTCATTCTGTTAAGATGTTCCTTTGGTTACCCTCTGTGTGCCCCTCTGTATCTGTGAACCCTCGTCTCCCCTCCTTGTGTTTTATGCCATGTTTCCCCAGCCCGCTATGCCCGTGCTCTCCTGTCTCTCTCTCTCTCCTCCTGTCTGCACCTCTGTACTTCCTGTGTTACTTTGACAGTCTCCCGTCAGTGTCGTGTTTCTCCTGCCATGTCTCGTTACGATTATCTGTGTCACCTGTGTTCCCCGTGTGCTCCCACTTCCCTCGTTAACCCTCTGTGTATTTAGGTCCGCGTCTCTCTCCGTTCTGTGTCGTGTTCTCCCTCATGCTGTGTGTGATTCCCCCGTGTTTCCTGGTGCGCCTTCTATTTAGTTTTCCCAGTTTAGTTTTCTGTAACCTGTGATCTGCGTTTCCAGCAATAAAGCTGTGCTTTTTGAGTTCAGTCCTGTTTTCCGTGAGTTTGCATTTGGGTCCTCATCCTGCCTGCACACAGCCTAACCATGACAGAAGAACGCGACCAGACAATGGACCCAGCAACTCACAACCCCTCCGCTGAGCTCCGTGAGGATTTAATCTACACAGTGGAGTATCACTGTCAGGAGTGGGCAGCGCTGCCAGGGGAAAACTATCGGGAGACCGTAGACATCCGTTTACAGAGGATGGTGTCCGGACTCCCATGGCTATTCGGCGCGCTACACCCCCACATCCAGGACTTCCTCGTCTCCACCGTACGTATCCGCCCGGAGCTGCCTCTCCAGTATGAAGAGTCGGAGGACGTTCAGCCCGGTCCGCTGGAGGATTCGCGACCCGGCTCGTCTCCTCCCTCTTCTTGGCGAAAACGGCGTTCACGCCGCCGTCGCCCCAGTACAGCTGAGCTGGCTTCACCCGTGGGTGAGAGCGACTGTGCGTCACTCACTCAGCCCAAGTTTTCTGATCCCGGACTTCATGACTTATCCCCCACTGTGAGTAACTCTGTTTTGCCCGCCATTGTGTTGCCTGAATCGGATAACTCCGCCACTCTGTGTTTGGACTCTAAAGACGTTATTCCGAGTGACACCTCCGTGCCAAGTTATTCACCAGCTGTCCTAACCAGTGATCTTTGTGTTCCTGAGCCATCAGATTCTGGCAATGCTTGCAGTGTTTCCTCTGAGTTAGCCAGTATTAATGTTTCACCTGTGGAGTTAGCTGAACCAAAGACTGTTATCCTACACCAGACTCACCTACATACTGCTACCAGCATTGTAGCCCCGCAGAACTGTTTTAATCAGCCTGTACATTCTGAGGTTTCCCAGTCTGAGCTCAGCCACACACCACCACCACCATCAGCTCTAGATGTAACAGTGTATGCTGTGGAGCACAAACCATCCGAGACTGAGTGTTCTACAGCTGATGCTCCTTCAAGTGACTGCTTCATGTTCCAGCCCGTTTTGTCTTTAGACATTTCTGATATTTCTCAGCCAACTCCTCAACCAGCCATTGCTCTCTCAGCTCCTCAAAGAGTTACTGTGAATGAGGCCTGTGTTGCTGAGCAAGCCAATTTAACGTGTACTCCTAGCGTTCTGCCTGAGCCAGGTGACACGGAGACTATTAGCCATTCCTCTGCTATGAACAGTTTAATCTTTAAACCAGCTCTTGTATCTGTGACTCCCAGTGTTGCTCCGTCAGTTTCTCAGGCTGTGGTTTTTTCTGTGCCACAACTTGAAAGTGCTAACTCGGACGCTACATGTGAAACCTCACCTTCTCCCGTGCCTGCTAAACAGGAGACTGTTTCTGTTTTTCCTCGTGGACTCCTTGAAACTGTGTATTCAATGCCTGCTAAGGTTAAGAGCCGCAAGGTTTCATCTGCTATACATAGACTGGCAAAAGAATTTAGTTTGAGCACTGCAGAGCTGGTTGCACAGGTTAACTTTTCTGTTCCCCGGTCATGTCAGTTTAACTCTGTGCGCCATGCTTTTCGGCCAAGTTTCATGGACCCTGTGTGTACTACGTCTGGGGCCGCATCCTGTACAACTGTGCATAGTGTTGCTTCACACCCAGGTTATCCAGACGCTGCTTGTGTGAGTTCTCCAGTACCTGTGACTGCTCCTGAACTCACTCTTCCTAAGACTGGAAGGGTAGGGTAGCTGAGGTCCAGCTGGTCCCTGCTTCTGTCTCCAGCCTGGCAGAGGCTCCGTTCATCCCGGCACCCGTACCTGCTCCTCGGGTAGGGTTGATGGACACCCAGCCGTTGCCTGCACCTGTTCCGGCTCCCCGGGTGAGGTCAGCTGTGACCCTGCCGACTCCTGCACCCATCTCAGTTCCTCGGGTGGGAGTGGCAGAGATCCAGCTAGCTCCTGCACCTACCTACTCCGGCTCCTAGGGTAAAGGCAGCCAGAGCCCAGCTCGTCCCTGCACCCGTATCTGTTCCTCGGGTGGGGATGGCTGGTGTTCGGCCAGGCCCTGCACCCGTTCCTGTTCCCCGGAGGAGAGCAGCCACGAGTCAGACACCTGCTCAGTCACCAGTTCGACTACCTGCTGACCCACCATCACTGCAACCACCACTACAACTTGCACTTCTGTCCATAGCGCAGTCATTATCTCAGTTATTAGCCCAGTTTCCTGTTCTGTCACCAGTTCAGTCTCTAGTTCAGTTGTTAGCTCAGTCACCAGCCCCGTTAACAGCTCAGCAGCCCATTCAGTCACTACCAACCTCAACTGGAAACCTTTGTGAGCTTTCTCAGCCAGCTGAGGACCGCGTGGTGCTGACACATCTTGGACAGACTGTTTGCCCCGCACAGCCCCAGCCGTTGCATCCCAAGCCGACTGCGTGCCCTGTGCAGCTACAGTTAGCGTCCGCTGAGCCAGAGGTCTCCGCACCTGCTGGCTCTGCATCTCTTCGTCTCCACTGGGGGTTCAGGTGAACCGCTCCAGCCATCCCTCGTCTCCGCTGGGGGTTCAGGAGAACCTCTCCAGCCGCTCCTCGTCTCCGCTGGCGGCTCTGGTCGGCCCGGCCAGCACTTCCTCGTCTCCGCTGGGGGTTCTGGTGAGCCCGGCCAGCACTTCCTCGTCTCCGCTGGGGGTTCAGGAGAACCGCTCCAGCCGTCCCTCATCTCCGCTGGGGGTTCCGGTGAGCCCAGCCAGCACTTCCTCGTCTCCGCTGGGGGTTCCGGTGAGCCCGGCCAGCACTTCCTCGTCTCCGCTGGGGGTTCTGGTGAGCCCGGCCAGCACTTCGTCGTCCCCGCTGGGGGGTCCGAGGGGCCCGTCCGGCCTCCTGTCTCCGCTGGAGGGTCCGAGGGGCCGCTTCAGCCGTCGTCTGCATCAGCTACGCCCACACCTGGTCCAGCCTCTGCATCAGCTACGCCCACGCCTGGTCCAGGCTCTGCATCAGCTACGCCACCAGCTGGTCCAGCTCCGTCGCCTGTGGCTGCCACGCCACCGTCTGGTCCTGCCTCGTCTAGTCCTACGCCCACCAAGCCTCGACCAGTACGCCCAACGCTTGAGAGCCGCCGCCGTCTTCCACGCGGCCGGCCTCCAGACCCGCTCTGTAGCCGCCGCCGTCTTCCACGCGGCCGGCCTCCGGACCCGCTCTGTAGCTGCCGTCTTCCTCCACGCGGCCGGCCTCCAGTCCTGTTCTGCTGCCACTGCCACTTCTCACGTGGTCGGCCCCCAGAACAGTCGAACTATGAACTTTTGTGCTGTCACCCCCCGGGTCGACCTTCTGTTCTCCATGGATACTGTTTCCCTGGACTCCAGCGTCTTTTGTTTTGAACTGTTTCTGTATGTTTCTGGGCTCGGTTGTGGTCTCATGCTCCTTGTGTTTTGTTTGGTTTGAAATCTTATACCATGAATTATATCATTGCTGATGTTTTTAATGAATTTTCTAACCATTATGATCTATTTATTGACTATTTATCACCTGTAATATATTTCTTATGACTGTTTTTACTAACAGGCTTTTATTTATTGACAACTATGTTAACCAGGGTTACATTTATATAACAATTGTTTGTTGCTATAGACCTCCTTCTGCTTCTACAGAAGCTCTGCATTCTTTAAATTTTCTCCTGTCCAGACTAAATTATAGTGAGCTTGTTTTAGCTGGTGACTTTAACTGGGATTGGCTCAAACCTGTTTCAGATTATTTGAAATCTTTCTGTGATTCTATCAATCTTACCCAGCTGGTCAATTTACCTACTTGGTCGAATCTCAAAAGCCCTGAAAAGTCTACCTTGGTTGACTTGATTTTGACAAATGTTCCTCATAAATTTTCATCCTTGAGTGTCTTTTGTAATGACTTAAGTGACCACTGTGTTGTTGCTGTTATCAGAAACACTAAGGTGCCCAAGTTACAACATTGATTTATTTTTAAAAGGACTCTTAAACATTTTAATGAACAAGCATTTTATCATTTTTATCTAAGTATGATTGGAAGAAAAAAGGATTAATCCCTGATGTAGAGTTAGCATCGACATTTTTTAGGGAGGGTTTTATGCAAATTGTGAATAAACATGCTCCATTAAGGAGATTTAATTCAATTCAATTCAATTCAATTTTATTTATATAGCGCCAAATCACAACAAAAGTCGCCTCAAGGCGCTTTATATTGTACAGTAGATACCACAATAATAAATACAGAGAAAAGCCCAACAATCATATGACCCCCTATGAGCAAGCACTTTGGCGACAGTGGGAAGGAAAAACTCCCTTTTAACAGGAAGAAACCTCCGGCAGAACCAGGCTCAGGGAGGGGCGGCCATCTGCTGCGACCGGTTGGGGTGAAGAAGGAAAACAGGATAAAGACATGCTGTGGAAGAGAGACAGAGATTAATAACAGATATGATTCGATGCAGAGAGGTCTATTAACACATAGTGAGTGAGAAAGGTGAGTGGAAGGGAAAAACTCAATGCATCATGGGAATCCCCGGCAGCCTACGTCTATTGCAGCATAACTAAGGGAGGATTCAGGGTCACCTGGTCCAGCCCTAACTATATGCTTTAGCAAAAGGAAAGTTTTAAGCCTAATCTTGAAAGTAGAGATAGTGTCTGTCTCCGAATCCAAACTGGAAGCTGGTTCCACAGAAGAGGGGCCTGAAAACTGAAGGCTCTGCCTCCCATTCTACTTTTAAATACTCTAGGAACAACAAGTAAGCCTGCAGAGCGAGAGCGAAGTGCTCTAATGGGGTGATATGGTACTACAAGGTCATTAAGATAAGATGGGGCCTGATTATTTAAGACTTTGTATGTGAGGAGCAGGATTTTGAATTCAATTCTGGATTTAACAGGAAGCCAATGAAGGAAGCCAAAACAGGAGAAATATGCTCTCTCTTTCTAGTCCCTGTCAGTACCCTTGCTGCAGCATTTTGGATCAGCTGAAGGCTTTTCAGTGAGTTTTAGGACATCCTGATAATAAAGAATTACAGTAGTCCAGCCTGGAAGTAATAAATGCATGAACTAGTTTTTCAGCATCACTCTGAGACAGGATATTTCTAATTTTAGAGATGTTGCGCAAATGGAAGAAAGCAGTCTGACATATTTGTTTAATATGTGCATTGAAGGACATGTCCTGGTCAAAAATGACTCAAGGTTCCTCACAGTGTTACTGGAGGCCGAGGTAATGCCATCCAGAGTAAGAATCTGCTTAGATACCATAGTTCTAAGATTTTCAGGGCCGAGTACAATAACCTCAGTTTTATCTGAATTAAGAAGCAGAAAGTTAGCGGCCATCCAGGTCTTTATGTCTTTAAGACATTCCTGCAGTTTCACTAATTGGTGTGTGTTACCTGGCTTCATGGATAGATAGAGCTGCGTGTCATCTGCATAGCAGTGAAAATTTATGCTATGTCTTCTAATGATGCTGCCTAAAGGAAGCATGTATAATGTAAATAGAATTGGTCCTAGCACTGAACCCTGTGGAACACCATATTTAACCTTAGTGTGTGAAGAGGACTCTCCATTTACTTGAACAAATTGGAGTCTATTAGATAGATATGATACAAACCACTGCAGTGCAGTACCTGTAATACCTACAGCATGTTCTAATCGCTCTAATAGGATATTATGGTCAACAGTATCAAACGCAGCACTGAGGTCTAGCAGGACAAGCACAGAGATGAGTCCACTGTCAGAGGCCATAAGAAGATCATTTGTAACCTTCACTAAAGCTGTTTCTGTGCTGTGATGAGCTCTGAAACCTGACTGAAACTCTTCAAATAAGCCATTCCTCTGCAGATGATCTGTTAGCTGTTTGACAACTACTCTTTCAAGGATTTTTGATATGAAAGGAAGGTTGGAGATTGGCCTATAATTAGCTAAGACAGCTGGGTCTAGAGATGGCTTTTTAAGTAAAGGTTTAACTACAGCCACCTTGAAGGCCTGTGGTACATAGCCGATTATTAGAAAGAGGTTGATCATATTTAAGATCGAAGAATTAATTAATGGCAGGACTTCTTTGAGCAGTTTTGTAGGAATGGGGTCTAAAAGACACGTTGATGGTTTGGAGGAATTAATTATTGAAGTTAACTCAGAAAGATCAATTGGAGAAAAGAGTCTAACTTAACACCGATGGTACTAAAAGTAGCTGTAGATAATATTACATCTGTGGGATGATTATTGGTAATTTTTTCTCTAATGATAAAAATTTTATTTGTGAAGAAGTTCATGAAGTCATTACTAGTTAACGTTAAAGGGATTGTTGGCTCAGTAGAGCTCTGACTTTTGTCAGCCTGGCTACAGTGCTGAAGAGAAACCTGGGGTTGTTCTTATTTTCTTCAATCAGTGACGAATAGTAAGATGTTCTGGCTTATGGAGGGCTTTCTTATAAAGCAGCAAACTATTTCTCCAGGCTAAATGATGATCCTCTAAATTTGTGACACGCCATTTCCTCTCCAGCTTACGAGTTATCTGCTTTAGGCTACGTGTTTGAGAATTATACCACGGAGTCAGGTACTTCGGATTTGAGGCTTTAGTTTTCACAGGAGCTACAGTATCCAGAGTCGTACGTAGTGAGGAGGTAAAATTATTAACAAGATAATCGACCTCTGTTGGAGTAGCGTTCAGATAGCTGCTCTGCTCTATGTTGGTACAGGGCATTGAAGATGATAACAGTGGGTGGATTATATTCTTAAACTTAGTTACAGCACTTTCAGAAAGACATCTACTTTGATAAAGTCTACTCTCCACTGCTGTGTAATCAATTATTGTAAATGTAAATGTTATCAGGAAATGATCAGACAGCAGAGGGTTTTCAGGAAACACTGTTAAATGTCCAGTTTCTATGCCATATGTTAAAACAAGATCTAGAGTGTGATTAAAGTGGTGGGTGGGTTCTTTTACATTTTGAGAGAAGCCAATTGAGTCTAATAACAGATTAAATGCCATGTTGAGGCTGTCATTTTTAGCATCTACATGGATGTTAAAATCACCCACAATAATTATTTTATCTGAGCTGAGCACTAAATCAGATAAAAGTCTGAGAAATCAGAGAGAAACTCTGTGTAAGGCCCAGGTGGACGATAGATGATAACAAGTAAGACTGGTTTCTGAGTTTTACAGCTGGGGTGGACGAGGCTAAGCATCAGGCTTTCAAATGAATTAAAAGTCTGTCTTGGTCTTTCGTTAATTAATAGACTGGTGTGAAAAATTGCTGCCACACCGCCCCTCGGCCTGTGCTTCGGGATTTCTGGTAGTTAGAATGACTCAGGGTGTTGATTCATTTAAACTAACATACTCATCCTGCTGCAACCAGGTTTCTGTAAGGCAGAGTAAATCGATTTGTTGATCAATTATTAAGTCATGTACTAACAGAGACTTGGAGAGAGAGACCTAATATTTAATAATCCACATTTCACTGTTTTACTCTTTGGTTCAGATGTGGATACTGTATTGTTCTTTCTTTGTGATTTTTATGTTTAAGTTGTTTATTGCTGGTTTTTAGTTTGTTTTTGTCTTTTTGGGAGCTGACACAGTCTCAATGGAGATGGGTTTTTGGGGGTAGCAGGAGGAGAGAAGCTGCAGAGAGGCGTGTAAGACTGCAACTCTGCTTCCTGGTCCCAACTCTGGATAGTCATATTTTGGGGGGTTTAACCACCCATTGTCCTTGAGGCCTGGCACATTTGCATTTGCTCACTCAGAGTTGCTCAGATCCAAGGCAGGCCAAACCTCTGTGTTACAACTTCATATATATATATATATATATATATATATATGTATATATACATATATGATATAGATGTGTCTGTGTGTATAACTAGACTTTATGCTTTAAGTTCATGAACTTATGGCATTCATTTCAATCCTGTTTGTAAGAGCAATCATGTGTCCTGTTGGTGCCATTGTGGATTGCTGGTCAGAAAGTTTTCTGGTGCTACTAATCAAAGAGACAATGCCCCGAGATAGATTCATTTCAATTATGCAACACCTTCGATTTGATGACAGGGACACGCGGGCAGAACGGGTGAAAACAGACAAATTTGCAGCGATCTCCGACATCTGGACACGCTTCAACGAGAACTGTGCTAAGAGTTTCACTCCAGGGGAACACATGACCATAGATGAACAGCTGTTCCCTACCAAGGTTCGTTGTCCATTCACCCAGTATATTGCAACCAAGCCAGACAAATTTGGGATCAAGTTCTGGATGGCCACGGATTTGGACACCAAATATGTCTGCAGTGCATCTCCTTACTTGGGAAAGGACCCCAGTCGTCAGAAGGGAGAGAGGCTGGCAGAGAACGTGGTCATGAAACTGATGGAGCCGTTTTTGGATGATGGAAGAAATGTCACAACGGACAATTTCTTTACTTCACTGTCACTGTCGCACAGACTGCTGCAGCGCAAAACAACATTACTGGGCACGGTGAATAAAGTCCGGCGTGAACTTCCTCAACTTGCAAAAGATACTGCAAAGCGAGAGGTATTCTCCACTTCAGTGCTTAGAAGTGGCAGTGTGTCCTTGACAATTTATGCACCTAAAAAAAACAAGACTGTGTGTGTTCTAAGTTCCATGCACCAAGACGTGACGATCGGTGACGGCAGAAAGAGGAAACCCAACACGATCACAGACTACAACCACATGAAGGTATGTGAATGTGTGTACAATTTTACACCAGTGCTACAATGTTTTCTGATGTGTGCTATACAGGCCTATAGAAAAAAACATATACTCATGACTCTCTCGCTCTGCTTTTACAGTGTGGTGTAGACGTGTTGGACCAAATGGCACGGATGTATTCTGTAAGATCAGCAACACGCAGGTGGCCAGTAGCGGTTTTCTACAATATGCTGGACCTGGCGGCAGTGAATGCCTACATTTTGTACAAGGCATGTACAGGGTGGACAGGCAAAAGAAGATTGTTTCTGCGTCTTTCTAGCTCAGCAACTTCGTTGCCGATTCATGCAGCACAAGGAAATCTTAGCACAGAGGCAGGCTGCTGCAGCTGCTGTGCCAGGGACTGTAAAGACAACGCAGTGCCAGGTGCAAGAGAGCTGCAACAGGAATCGCAGCAGATTTACCTGTGCAACATGTAAGAAATTCACCTGTGCCAAATGCAGGGATGATGGACACTGGGTCTGCAAATGCTGTAAAGTTTGAAACACTTTGAAATAAAACAGACTTGTGTACCCATATATTGTGAATGTCTGTCTTTTGTATCTAGGTTGTAACACAGAGGTTTGGCCTGCCTTGGATCTGAGTAAACAAATGCCAATGTTGCGCACACACACACACACACACACACAGCAAATCTGCATTTATTTGTCCCACAAGTGGAAAATCTGCATTGTCATTGCAAAAAAGTGGACAGAGCACGGTATAGAAAGTGCACTATACAAACATTTTATATATATATACATATTATACAGTATATATATATATATATATATATATATATATATATATATACATAGTTATACACACACATACATAGTTATACACAGACACATCTATATCATATATACACACACACACATATATATATATATATATATATATATATATGTGTGTGTGTATATATGATATAGATGTGTCTGTGTGTATAACTAGACTTTATGCATATTATATAAGGTGTGGCTATATAAATATATAAATATATGTACAACTCTGTGTATATATGTTTATGGACAGGCATGCAGGCAGGTAAGGAAGGAAAGCAGCCTTGCAGGGAAGGAAAAACTTGAATCTCTCATGGTTAGGGGTTGGGGAGGGTGTGTTTGCACAACAAAAGCAGGAGAACAATGGAGCTGACGACCTGTGAAAATCTCAGCGGGGTGCCAAGAGGTGTTAAGGTCGGGGGAATTTATAAAATCTGCGCAGGCCGGTAAATCTAGTAGTAGGGACTTGCACCAGGGAAAAAAGGCTCAGTAATTCTAGTGTTAATAAATTGGTCCATATTTCTAGAAATGAGAGCTGCTCCATCCAAAGTGGGATGGATGCCGTCTCTCCTAACAAGACCAGGTTTCCTCCAGAAGGTTTGCCAATTATCTATGAAGCCCACATCGTTTCTGGGACACCACTCAGACAGCCAGCAATTTAAGGAGAACATGCGGCTAAACATGTCACTCCTGGTCTGATTGGGAGGGACCAGAGAAAACTACAGAGTCCGACATTGTTTTGGCAAAGTTACACACCGATTCAATATTGATTTTAGTGACCTCCGATTGGCGTAACGGGTGTCATTACTGCCGACGTGAATTATGATCTTACTGTATTTACGTTTACCCTTAGCCAGCAGTTTTAAATTTCCTTCAATGTCGCCTGCTCTGGCCCCTGGAAGACAATTGACTATGGTTGCCGGTGTCTCTAGCTTCACATGTCTGAGAACAGAATCACCAATTACCAGAGTTTGACCCCCGGCGGGTGTGTCGCCGAGTGGGGAAAAGTTGTTAGACACATGAACAGGTTGGTGGTGTACCTGGGGCTTCAGTTTAAGACTATGCTGCCTCCTCACCGTCACCCAGCCGCCCTCTTTCCCCAGCTGCTTGGGGTCTGCCGGGGAACAGCTAGCGGGGCCTACGCTATCTTCGGCTGCACCAGCTACAGGGGCCTGGCTAGCTACGGGTGAATGAAGGGTGCGAAGCCGAGTCTCCAATTCAGTAATCCTGGCCTCCAGAGCTGCAAATATGCTACATTTGTTACAGGTATCATTACTGCTAAAGGAGGCCGAGGAGTAACTAAACATCTGACACAATGAGCAGGAAAGTGCAGGAGGGACAGGTGAAGTAGCCATGGTGCTAACGAGTCGGCTACGAGCTAAGCTAAGCTAGCGAAACAGTAAAGAGACAGTGAGTGAATACTTTGGCTATAAATTAGGTAGTGAGTACACAGAAAGGGTGATTCAGATGAAGCACGTTAAGATTATACTATGAAGAAGGGATGTATCAAAAGATTTAAATTAAATTGCTAAGCAGAAAAGCTACTCAGAAACACCACTGTGTTTGAGCAGGAACAGGAAGTGATACTCTACCACAAAGCGAGCGAACACCAAGTGACAGCGCCACCCGATAAAAGGATAAAAGGTTGTGAAAACCACTGGTTCTCCCCAAAGCTGGCAGATATCATTCATATTTAGACTCCAATTGGTCATGTAAATGGAGTTCACTTCACATGCTAAGGTTAATTATGCTGTTCCACAGGGTTCAGTGCTAGGACCAATTCTGTTTACATTATAAATGCTTCCCTTAGGCAGTATCAATTCAATTCAATTCAGTTTTATTTATATAGCGCCAAATCACAACAACAGTCGCCTCATCAGAAGGCATAGCATACATTTTCACTGCTATGCAGATGACACCCAGCTCTATCTAGCCATGAAGCCAGATAACACATACCAATTAGTTAAACTGCAGGAATGTCTTAAAGACATAAGGACCTGGATGACCTTTAACTTTCTGCTTCTTAATTCAGATAAAGATAAATATTTCTGAAAATCTTAGAAATATGGTATCTAACCAGATTCTTACTCTGCATTGCATTACCTTGGCCTCCAGTAACACTGTGAGGAACTATGGAGTCATGTTTGACCAGGATATGTCCTTC
Organism: Oreochromis aureus; assembly: GCF_013358895.1. Classification (NCBI taxonomy): domain Eukaryota; kingdom Metazoa; phylum Chordata; class Actinopteri; order Cichliformes; family Cichlidae; genus Oreochromis; species Oreochromis aureus. The sequence continues at coordinate 14,820,546 of NC_052955.1, read as the reverse complement.
AATGCACATATTAAACAAATATGTAGGACTGCTTTTTTCCATATGTGCAACATCTCTAAAATTAGAAATATCCTGTCTCAGAGTGATGTTGAAAAACTAGTTAATGCATTTATTACTTCTAGGCTGGACTACTGTAATTCATTAATTCATTATTATCAGGATGTCCTAAAAACTCCCTAAAAAGCCTTCAGTTAATCCACAATGCTGCAGCAAGAGTATCTTAATAACCTTATAGTACCATATCACCCCATTAGAGCACTTCGCTCTCGCACTGCAGGCTTACTTGTTTTTCCTAGAGTATTTAAAAGTAGAATGGGAGGGAGAGCCTTCAGTTTTCAGGCCCCTCTTCTATGGAACCAGCTTCCAGTTGTGATTCGGGAGACAAACACTGTCTCTACTTTTAAGATTAGGCTTAAAACTTTCCTTTTTTCTAAAGCATATAGTTAAGGCTGGATCAGGTGACCCTGAAGCCTCCCTTAGTTATACTGCAATAGGTATAAACTGCTGGGGGATTCCCATGATGCATTGAGTATTTCCTTTTCAGTCACTTTTCTCACTCAACATGTGTAGACCTCTCTACTGAATCACACTTGTTATTAATCTCTGGCTCTCTTCCACAACATGTCTTTCATTCTGTCTTCCTTCTTTAGCCCCAACTGGTCGCAGAAGATGGCCGCCCCTCCCTCTGCTGGAGGTTTCTACCGGTTAAAAGGGAGTTTTTTCTTCCCACTGTCACCAAAGTGCTTACTCATAGGGGGTCATATGATTGTTGGGTTTTTTCTCCATATGTATTATTGTAGGGTCTACCTTACAATATAAAGCGCCTTGAAGTGACTGTTGTTGTGATTTGGCTCTCTCACAAATTGGCTTCTTTTCAGACAATTAAGAAACAAATGTACTTCCTCTATTAAGAAAGCTAAATCAGAATATGTCTATTTGTCTGTCACCACAGAGAAACTACATAATCCACAGAAGTTCTGGAAAATCATTACGTCTCTTTCAGTGAGTAAAAGCTCACATGCTCTACCCACCTACGTTTTTAAGGATTCTGTTCCTGTTTATGATAAGAAGGAGATTATGAATTGCTTTAACAATCACTTTATATCTCCCAGCTCTTTGTTTGACTCTAAATCCAGTCTCTGTAAAATCCTGCACAAACTTTCCAGTGTACACTGGTCAGCCATTTAACTTTGTTCCTTTTTCTGTGCAGGAAGTCTGTAAAGCTCTTAAAGTGTTAGATCATAGAAAATCTTCAGGACCCAATTTACTAGATCCTTACTTCTTGAAGCTGGCAGCTGATTTTGTGGCAGAGCCTCTCACAACACTTTTCAACCTCAAACTGGATATGAATGAAATTCCCTCAGTATGGAAATCAGTTTTTGTTGTTCTTCTATTGAAAGGGTTGACCCAGCACTTTTAACTAATTATAGACCAATATCTAATCTATCTGTGCTGGCAAAAGTTCTTGAAGCTCTTTTGTGTGAGCAGTTAAATGAGTTTTTACACACCAATGCCATTTTATCTGAATATCAATCAGGCTTTAGGAAAAATCACAGTACCATCACAGCTGCAATGGAAGTGGTAAATGATTGCTGTTGCACTTGATGAGAACCAACACTGTGCATCCATTTTTATTGATTTGTTGAAAGCATTTGACACTGTTGATCATTGTATTTTAAAACTTAGACTCAGTAATAGGTCTCAGTGCATTAAATCTGATGGTCTATGTTCGGAATTTGTGACAGTACACAACGGAGTGCCACAGGGCTCCGTATTAGGCCCCCTTCTATTTATCATTTATATATGTAATCTTGGCTTAAATGTGCCAGATGCAAACTTGCATTTCTATGCTGATGACACAGTTATTTACAGCTGTGGTTCAACTCTTGTCCAAGCCATCGATTCCTTGCAGAAAGCCTTTTTTGCTGTCCAGCACTCATTACTTCATCCTAAACTTGTTTTCAATGCAGACAAAACAAAGTTGTTTTCTAACTCAAGGAAATGGGCCCAAACGATTCCTTCAGTAAACACTCTTGAGGGTAATAAAATAGAGTTGGTTAACACATATAAATATCTGGGTATGTTGATTGACTCGCTCACCTTCAAACCACATGTAGAGAATCTCGTGAAAAATCTGAAGTTAAAACTGAGATTTTATTTTCAAAGTAAGTTGTGTTTTTCTTTTAATACAAAGAAATGGCTTGTTGCTGCAACATTTTTACCTGTGCTAGATTATCGAGATATTCTACATATGAATGCTCAATGTCTTCGAACGGCTGATACTGTGTATCATGCTTCTCTGAGGTTTATCACTAATGATAAATTTCAGACTCACCACTGTGAGTTATACTCCCAGGTAGGATGGCCTGCTTTGGCCAGTCGGTGGAACTCTCATTTATACAGTTTGTATGTTCCCTGCTTGCAATTAAACATGCTGGTTGGTATTTTCTCTTCTTCCGCAAGGTTACTTGCTGCTTTCTATTCCATTTGCCCTAACTGAATTTGGCAGAAGAGCTTTTGTCCATTTAGCACCCTTGGCTTGAAACAAACTGCAGAACGACTGGAAAATGACTGAAGTGCTTTTAAATCTAAACTAAGAATCCCTGAGCCGGGTCCACAACATGCAACTGTTTCAATTAGATTGTCATTTTACCTGAATTTTTAAATTTTCTGTTTGAATTTTACTGAATTTTATCGTATTTTATTTTTATTTTCTTATTCTTTTTTGTGTGTTGCTGCTGCCTGTGTTTAATTGTGTGTTTCTTGTAACTGTGAGATACTTGCTGCTGCCTATTTTGGCCAGGTCTCCCTTGAAAAAGAGGTTTTTAATCTCAATGGGATCTTCCTTGTTAAATAAAGGTTTTAAAAAACTGACATTTACAGGTAAAAGAAGCATATTACACCATTACCCTAAAAATATTTTTATATAATGTTATTAAGAGTATATATTTCAGAGATAACATTAAATAGTCTAAATCAGTGGTCCCCAACCTTTTTTGCGCCACGGACCGGTTTATGCCCGACAATATTTTCACGGACCGGCCTTTAAGGTGTCGCGGATAAATACAACAAAATAAAACTAGTACCGGTACCGAAAAAAAGAAGATTTATTCATAACAAAATAACGCTGAAAAACGATAAAAACCCTGAAAACCATACATTTCACACCTGAGCCTCAACATTCGCGGCCCGGTACCAAGCAACTCACTAAAGAACGAGTGATGTACAGATTTATATGGCCCACAACGTTTTGTACTTTTGAATAAGTTTAACTCTTAATGTTTTTTTTACTGTTCACGTTTTGAATTTAGATGTTTGATTTTTCTCCATTTTGTATTTTTCAAATGCAATATTTTGGTAAAATGTTTAATAATGAATAATTCATAATAAAAAATTTATAATAATGAGGTTTTCATCCAGGCTGTGGAACTGGACAAGCTCTTTATCCTCTCAAGGATATTTGAGAAAGTGGGCAAGTGTGGACAGAATATCTTGGTCTGTCCAGGCTGGTGGATGTTCTCCACTATCAGTGGCGGTCCTAGCCTATTTGGCGCCCTAGCTCCCCCCCCCCCCACACACAAGACATATTAAGGATTGCCCATTAACATAAAACTGTTGTCGGAACCATACTGGATTTCACCAGAGAAACATACACATATGATGAGAGACAGAGTATAGTATGCAAACGGCTACCAAACAGCCATCGTAATTCGTCATACAATTAGAACAGGGCAAATCAACAATTGACAATGACTATAATATTAAAATCTGTAACATAGTGTTTGGAGTTTACTCTGTTACTGTTGCTATTTTTACCATTTCTTCTTGGAGCAACTGTAACCCACATCATTTCATTAGGGATTAATAAAGTATTCTGATTCTGATTGTTTCAGGATGACCTGCCATTATCCAATGACACATCTGCTTACCTGTATCTTTTGCTCGTTTCTCCTCCTCTTCTTTTCTCTTTTTTCTAAACTGAGCACCTGATGACTTTGACCTTTTCTTGTCCATCTTGGTTTTAATTTTGCACTCCAGTATGAACACCCATTCCCCATCCCTAACATAACCTAACAGACCTACACCTTCGTCCATAGATTCGCTTTGTCTAGGGTTTATTTCTGGGATTTCGTACAACCCAGGATTCAAATCATGAATACATAATGGACTTGGATTTACATCATTATGAATGAAATATGCTCTATTTGGAAGCAGCCGGCCCCCCTCCCCTTTCGACGGGTTGTGTGTGAGACTTGAAATCATCAAACTATAAAATATAAGTTTTAAATTGTTATTGGTCCCTTTACCCCGAGTCCTAAAGTGTATATTTATCTTCTTACTCTTCTTATATTTATTGTTAGTTTACTTGCACTGCTGTAACTGGAGCCTCGTCGTCTCGTCTCTCTATATACCGTACTGTATGTTGCGGAGATGACAATAAAGTTTACTTTGACTTCAGCAGCAAGCAGGCGCACCAAGGGCTCTCGCACTTGCATGTAGAAATTCTAAAAAACATCGGTGCAAATTATAAGTCTGTATCATAATGTCTGGTGTTTTCGTGTTTGTTGGTTTGTTTTTATTTAGTTTTATTTTGCGAGTCGGTTATCGGAGGCAGCCGACAGGTATCGACAGGCCAAGCGGAATGCGGCTCGGGCAGTGGCTGAAGCAAAAACTCGGGTGTGGGAGGAGTTCGGAGAGGCCATGGAAAAAGACTTTCGGACTGCCTCGAAGAGATTCTGGTAAACCGTCAGGCGTCTCAGGAGGGGAAAGCGGTGCTCTACCTGCACTGTGTATAGTGCTGGCGGAGCGCTGCTGACGTCGACTGAGAAAATTGTCAGGCGGTGGAAGGAATACTGAGGACCTCCTTAATCCCACTGACACGTCTTCCGGGAGGAAGCAGAGTCTGGGGATGAGGGAGTGACCCGCCAATTTCGGGGCGAGGTCACTGAGGCAGTTAAACAGCTCCTTGGTGGCAGAGCCCCTGGTGTTGATGAGGTCCGCCCGAGTTCCTGAAGGCTCTGGATGTTGTAGGGCTGTCCTGGTTGACACGCCTCTACAATGTTGCGTGGAGATCAGGGCAGTACCCTGGACTGGCAGACTGGGGTGGTGGTCCCCATCTTTAAGAGGGGAGACCGGAGGGTGTGTTCCAACTACAGGGGATCACTCCTCAGCCTCCCTGGGAAAGTCTATGCCAGAGTGCTGGAAAGGAGAGTTCGTCCGTTAGTCGAACCTCGGATACAGGAGGAACAATGCGGTTTTCGTCCTGGTCGCGGAACACTGGACCAGCTCTTTATCCTCTCAAGGATACTTGAGGGTGCATGGGAGTTTGCCCAACCAGTCTACATGTGTTTTGTGGACTTGGAGAAGGCATTCGACCGTGTCCCTCTCGGGTGTCCTGTGGGAGGTGTTCTTGGGAGTATGGGGTGTCTGGCCCATTGCTACGGGCCATTCGATCCCTGTACAACCGTTGCAAGAGTTTGGTTCGCATTGCCGGCAATAAGTCGGACTTGTTCCCGGTGGGTGATGGGCTCCGCCAGGGCTGCCCTTTGTCACCGGTTCTGTTCATAATTTTATGGACAGGATTTCTAGGCGCAGCCAAGTGGCGGAGGGCTTTTCGCCGGTGGCCTCAGAATCTCATCTCTGCTTTTTGCGGATGATGTGGTTCTGTTGGCTTCATCAGGTGAAGGCCTCCAGCTCGCACTGGAGCGGTTCGCAGCCGAGTGTGAAGCAGCGGGAATGAGGATCAGCACCTCCAAATCTGAGGCCATGGTTCTCAGCCGGAAAAGGGTGGAGTGCCCACTCCGGGTCGGGGATGAGTTCCTGCCCCAAGTGGAGGAGTTCAAGTATCTCGGGGTCTTGTTCGCGAGTGATGGGAGAAGGGGCCGGAGATCGACAGACGGATTGGTGCTGCGACTGCAGTGATGCGGACGCTGCACAGGTCCGTCGTGGTGAAGAGGGAGCCGAGTGTAAAAGCGAAGCTCTCAATTTACCGGTCGATCTCGTCCCTACCCTCACCTATGGCCACGAGCTGTGGGTAGTGACCGAAAAAGAACGAGATCGCGGATACAAGCGGCAGAAATGAGCTTCCTCCGAAGGGTGGCTGGCCTCTCCCTTAGAGATGGGGTGAGAAGTTCGGCCATCCGGGAGGGGCTCAGAGTAGAGCCGCTGCTCCTCCACATCGAAAGGAGCCAGTTGAGGTGGTTCGGGCATCTGACAAGGATGCCTCCTGGGCGCCTCCTGGGTGAGGTGTTCCGGGCATGTCCCACCGGGAGGAGGCCCCGGGGCAGACCCAGGACACGCTGGAGAGATTATATCTCTCGGCTGGCCTGGGAACGCCTTGGTATTCCCCCGGATAAGCTGGAGGAGGTGGCTGGGGAGAGGGAGGTCTGGGCTTCTCTGCTTAGGCTGCTGCCCCCGCGACCCGGCCTCGGATAAAGCGGATGAAGATGGATGGATGGTTATCAGATGCTGCTCCAGCCAGCCAGAGGATCCCCCGCCGCCGCGCCCTCTCCTCCCTGTGGGGAGGGCGGGGCGCCCTTACTCCCAGCAAATGGGCGATAGAAACCCGATCGGTGCCTATGCCATTCCCAATATGCGCTGGCTGATGTCGGGGCAGCATGAGTACGAGCAATTTTTTTTTAAATTTTTGCCGATGCCCGTGATGCCGCCCCCCACCACGATACCATCCCGGGAAACCGCCCGTGTTGCCCGTTTCAAAAACCGCTACTGTCCACTATGATGGCCTCAGGATTTCATCTTTACTTTTTGCAGATGATATGATACTGTTTGCTTAATCAGGTGGTGACTTCCAACTTGCATTGGAGTGGTTTGCGGCCAAGTGTGAGAATCAGCACCCCCAAGTCAGAGACCATAGTTCTCAGCCAGAAAAGGTGGAATGCCAACTCCATCTGCAACAAATTACAACCCGAATTGGAGGAATTTAAATGTCTTAGGGTCTTGTTCACGAGTTTGGGGAAAGTGGAGCATGAGATTCACTGACGGATTTGGGAAACATGTGCAGTGATACAGTCACTGTACAGTCTGAGCTAAGTTTTTAATTGGCAGGTCAATTCAGATTACAACTTAGATTTAGATTACAGCTATTCAACTGTGGCCACGAACTCTGGGTAGTGATCAAATAAGTAAGTTGTTGTCCCTCTCTTTTAACTCAAATATGGACTGAAGCTCTTTAATATGATGCTGTTGAGACATTCCACATGAACTTTGCTGTACATGAATTATGATATGTTATTTTTGCTATTCTTCTTTTGTGTCACTTGATATGTACACAGAAACACCTGTTAGTCTGACAATTCTTCAGTGAGTTATTACTGATGACAAATTTACTCAGAGTGTTCCCTGAGTTTGCCTGGACACAAAGCAATCTCAAATGAAAAGTATACTCCGCCTTCTTCCCTGATGGGTGGTGTGCAAGATTAAACAACACAGTAAGTCAATAAAAGGGAATGGCAAACAATAAAACCTAATGACTCATCTCAACAATTCAGAAAGCTGTCATGTGCTCATCTTTGCGAAACAATTTAGTCGTGGTTGTTTTGCTGTGTTCCTGTGTTTCTTCAACTCTATCCACTCCTCAGGTTTCTTTGTCCTGTCAGCTGCAGGGACAGTTTCATCTAAATGAGATGCACAAAACTGGAGATGTGATTCTGGGTGGACTGTTTCAAGTCCATTTCTTTTCAAGTGTTCCTGATCTGTCTTTTACCTCGCAGCCACAACAGCCGACTTGCCATAGGTAACAAAGACAGGGAAACAGAATGAAAAACACAGAATAAGAAAACCGTCAAACTTGGTGCCAGTATAAATATGTATTTTGTATCTCAAATAACTACACCATGCATCTTCTTTTTCATTTTTTCCCCCTTAATATATGTCTTTAATTGTTATTCAGTTTCCTTAATTGTTTATAATATTTCTGCTTTTGCAACATTTTCAAAAGGCACTTGTTTCCTTGTAATTTAAAACCTGTGTTGTATTATATATATTAGTAATTCAAATTTTCTTGTCTTAGTATGTATGTCCTAGGTTTTAAGTCGGCACAGACCATGGCTTTTGCTATTGATGAGATCAACAGAAACTCAAACCTGCTACCAAATGTGACTCTGGGATACACTCTTTATGATAACTGCCTTGAACTTGGAATTGGATTCCGTGGAGCATTGTCATTAGCCAGTGGTCAAGAGGATCAAATTGTAGTAGATGATACATGTGTTGGAAATCCTCCAGTCGTAGGGATTGTGGGTGATCCGACCTCTACAAATTCTATTGCAATCTCCAACGTCTTAGGCTTGTACAGAGTACCGATGGTAAGTTTTCTGCTTGACCATGTAACAGTTTTCTTGGATTACGTTGATTTAATTAAAAAATATAAACCCATTTTATGAAAAAAATGAAAGTAATAATGCAGTCATGATGACAAAGTTAAGATAGCTCTACAATATACAGTCTGTATATTTCACAGGTGAGTTATTTTGCCACATGTTCCTGCCTGAGTGACCGTCAAAAGTATCCATCCTTCTTTAGAACGATCCCAAGTGATTCTTTCCAGGTGAAAATTTTCATCAAAATTAAAATTGAAACACAAAAATATGTTTCAATATCTGTGTAAAAGAAAAACAAAGAAAGAAATAATAATATACTTAGTTTTGAGAATTATCCTCTATTTCGTTTATGTATTGTGTCAAAGAATAAAGCTAAATTGCAATTAATCTGTATTCACTTAGGTACGTGCAATGATCCAGATTCTAAAGCATTTCGGCTGGACTTGGGCAGGTCTGCTTGTCACTGATGATGATTATGGACTTCATGCAGCCAGATTCTTTCAGTCTGAGCTGAGTGTGTCGGGTGAAGGTTGCCTGGCCTACACTGAGGTTTTACCCTGGGACAAAGACACAGAAGAACTCCGGAGGATTGTTGATGTGATGAAAACCTCTACAGCTCGAGTTGTCATTGTCTTTGAACATCCCAGTCGCATGATACACCTTATGGATGAGGTTTCGCTTTAAAACACTTTAATGATTACTAGTTACAGAGGTCTTCATAATTATATTGTGTAAAACACATATTAAGTATCATTGTGAGTACAGAAATCAGTACAAAAATGTAATGATTCAGAATTAATTTTATAGATCAAAAACTGTTTCAGTAAAGAAGTTGGAGGTTCAATATTACTTCATAGATTTGGTCTAATTTAATTCACAGGTAGTAAGGCAAAATGTGACAGGCCTACAGTGGATAGCCAGCGAGGCCTGGACAGAATCTGCTGTGCTCCAAACACCTCAATATATGCCATACCTGGGTGGTACACTGGGTATCACCATTCGTCAAGGAGAAATACCAGGGCTCAGGGAATTCCTGTTGCAAATACGTCCTGATCTACATCACAACACTAGCTACGGAAATAGCTTGGTGAGACTTGAACACTTTTACTGTGTGTGTGTGTCACAACAGTTATATATTTTCATAATGTGTAACAAACATTTTTCAAAATATTTCAGGTGAATCAGTTTTGGGAATTTACATTTCAGTGCAGGTTTGCTCCAGCTCCAGCAGGCTGGCTGGAAGGTGGAGGTGCACTATGCACTGGACAGGAAGATCTGGGAAATGTGGACAATGAGTACTTGGACATTTCAAACCTGAGGCCTGAGTATAATGTGTACAAAGCCGTTTATGCACTGGCATATTCCCTTGATGACATGCTGCGGTGCAAGCCAGGAAGAGGGCCTTTCAGTGGGAACAGCTGTGCGTCTTTGCAGTCACTGGAGCCTTGGCAGGTGTGGTATCATTGTACACTCCACCTTTGAATACATTGTTTTTGCTTGCTTTCAGAATTTCTGAAAGGGGATTTGCCATACTCGTGAGCAAAAGTAGTTAAGGTATTTTAGTCATGGAGGTCATTAACTTCTATACAGGATTATTAGTCATGTGCCTTGGTTGATTGAGACTTAGATAAAAATGACTTTATATATGTAAGAACCATAGATATAATATTATATTTGATTACTGAATTGAAAAATTGCCACTGTTTGCACTGTAAAGTTACTGGAGCCATGGCAGATGTGATATCATTTTACACTCCATCTATGAATAAATCATTTGTTCTATAATTAGTTTTGGAGCAAAAAGTAATTTACTTATTATACATTCCTTTTAAACAGCTTGTTTATTACATGGAAAGAGTGAACTTCACCACTCCATTTGGCGATCAAGTGTCATTTGACGAGAATGGTGATGTGATACCAATTTATGATGTTATTAACGCGTTGTGGCTCCCTGATGGAAGTACTAAAATTCAGAAAGTGGGTGAGGTTAAAAGGACAGCTTTAAAAGGTGAAGAACTCATACTTGATGAAGGCAAAATCTTCTGGAACTTTGAATCCAAAAAGGTTAGACATGTTTTTATTTGACAAGTACCTTTTTTGACATTTACAGTATATAGAATTGTAGCAGGCAATAAATATTTATTTTTTTTATGTCCAATAGCCACCTCGATCAGTATGCAGTGAGAGCTGTCCTCCTGGTACCCACATGGTGAGAAGGAAGAGAGAGCCCGAATGCTGCTTTGACTGCATCCCTTGTTCTGAGGGAAAGATCACTAACAAGAGCAGTAGGTCTTTGTCTTTCTGTATGACATATTTGATTTAATTTCTGTGAAATATAGGATGCATTTCACCATCAACCCCTCTTTGTCAGACTCGTTGGAGTGCACCAGTTGTCCAGAGGACTTTTGGTCAAACCCACAGCGTGACCACTGTGTTCTTAAGAAGACAGAGTTTCTCTCCTACCATGACCCTTTGGGTATTTGTTTGACAGCAATCTCCTTACTGGGAACATTTATATGTGCTGTTGTTCTGGGGATCTTTATCTACCATCGCACAACACCTATAGTACGTGCCAACAATTCAGAACTTAGTTTCCAGCTATTGTTGTCACTTAAGTTGTGTTTCCTGTGTTCACTTTTGTTCATTGGACGACCCAGGATGTGGACATGCCAACTCAGGCATGCAGCATTTGGGATCAGCTTTGTGCTGTGTGTCTCATGCATCCTGGTAAAAACCATGGTTGTGCTGGCTGTGTTCAAAGCCTCCAAGCCAGGAGGGGGAGCCAGTCTGAAGTGGTTTGGTGCTATGCAGCAGAGAGGAACAGTTCTGTTTCTTACAGCTATTCAGGCAGCCATCTGTACTACCTGGCTTGTCTCTTCCTCTCCAACTCCACATAAGAACACCCAATACCACAATGACAAGATAGTGTATGAGTGTGCCGTTGGGTCCACTGTTTGTTTTGCAGTGTTATTGGGCTATATTGGCATGCTGGCTTTCCTCAGTTTTCTAATTGCATTCCTGGTGAGGAATCTCCCTGATAGTTTTAATGAGGCCAAGCTCATCACATTCAGCATGCTGATCTTCTGTGCTGTGTGGGTGGCCTTTGTTCCTGCTTATATCAGCTCACCAGGAAATCTTGCAGATGCAGTAGAGGTATTTGCCATTCTTGCTTCAAGTTTTGGACTCTTGATCACACTGTTTGGACCCAAATGTTACATAATCCTGTTGAGACCAGAGATGAACACAAAGAAAGCTGTTATGGGTCGTGGAATTGTTCCATAAAATTTTCAGTTCAATTAAAAAAATGTTGGGTTTCTTTTATTTGCACTCTATTGACCAAAAATTAAATAAACAATTAAAATGAACAAATGTTAAATATTAAAGACAGTTATTTAGTCATTTTTGTTGTTGTTCTTTTAAAATGCAGTTTACATACAAAACAACCAGACTTTTCAAAGATAAACATTGACTTTTTTACACTCCACTCTAAAATTTAACTTATTATGAAAACTAAATGTAATCTAAATTATTTTAATAAACTACGGTTTCATCTTGAATTCATTTAGCAGTTCTAATCTATATTCTTGTATATTTGGTCTGTCTTGAACTGATCGTGATCAAAACCATGCTGATCATTTCAAGAAAACAACTCAGGCAGGACTCAAATACTGGTCTCAACTTTCAAACTTCAGTGCAGTTTGTTTCCATTTCAAAATGTGCTACAATTAGAACTTAGCTGTAGTGACAATTCCAGGCTCCCAGACACACAAGGCTCTCCAAGTAATGCAAGATGGCAACTCTATGCTCTCCACTTAGGTGCTTTTCTTTTTCGTTTTTACACTTTTTCTTTTTCTTTAGTTTTTCTTACTGTAAAGCCAAATTTACCTACAGCCATCTGGAATTATGCAACATTGGATACAACAGCCAGATCCCCATTGCCAGTGATTATCAGAGGATGCACAACATCCCCCTGGAGACAGTGAGAAAATTCGGTGCTCTGTGGATTCTTATTGGGTCTGCCAAGAAATGCAGGTGGCGGAAGGAACGCAAGCAAAAGCAGGAGTGCCGGTCGGGCCTGCTAGCTCCGCTAAAGAAGCAGCCTTTCAAACTACTGCTCCTGAGCGCCTTTCCTGACCAACGCACGGTCAATTGTCAAAAAAATAGACGACCTGAACCTACTTCTCACTGCACAGCCACTTGTACGCAACTGTTGTGTCCTGGTTGTCACAGAGACATGGCTACGAGAGGGAATTCCCGTAGTTTCGATGCTATCAGGTCACACAATGCACCGACACAAGGCAGCGACAGAAAGACTACAGCGGGGAAAAGCAGAGGAGGAGGTTTGTGCATTTACACACATAACAACTGGTGCACAAACACTAAGATCATCACCACAGTCTGCTCCCTGGACATTGAGGCAATGTCTGTCATGTGCAAACCCTTCTACTTGCCCAGAGAACTGCCTGCAGTGCTAATAACAGCCAGTGTTGCCAACTCCTCAGTGAGGAAAATCGCTATTGGCTGTTGACTAAATGACATCATCGCCTAATTTGCATAATTGGTCATGCTAATGTAATTGTAACCTAAGTTGTTGGAGAGAGAAATAAGATCGTGGAAGAGTCATAAAGTGAGTAAATAAACGTACTAAATGCATTTAGAATTTATTTACAACTACAAATTAAATTTCTTTTAGCAATTATTGTTTTTTAATGTCACAATTCCAACCTTGCTCCTTTATCCGGGCCTGGACCGGCAAAAGTGACCCGAAATTGGCACTCTGGTGGAGTTACTTTGTGTGTGAGATAGTGTGTTTCAGGGGCGATTCTAGGATCCTAGCTTTGGGGGTGCTGAGCACCCAGAGAGCTGCCCAGCCAGGCAAGATAAACTTTACTCGTCACGATGAGACTTCTTCCCTGTCTCTCTCATTCCCAGCATCTTTAAATGTCTCCAGTTGTCCCGAGTTCTCTATGACTGTCTCCTTGGTGCATTTAAACCCCTGTTCCTCCCTGTCCTCGTCGTCTGTTGTCCTCGTCTCCGTTATCAGTCATCATAATTTTACCATCTCTGTGCAAGTCTGCAAATTTCTTTCTTAAATCATATGATTCTTAAATTCATCAAGTCTCTCTGTGCCTGGGTCCTCGTCTCAAAACATGACATTATTGTTTTGTACATTTTAACACAATTTAATCCCCACATTTGTGAAAGAAAAGCAAAACACTGTTTTGAAAAGTCTGTAACAAAACCATCAAATCAAAGATAAAGGTTATTTAAATGCTGCAAAAGAAGATTGGATTGGAATAAAAAAAATACATATCCTAACCTTAATTACTGGGGGAGAATAATGAATGATGCTCATAGTGAGTAAAAAGTAAACTGAGTGCATTTTTTGGACAGAGATTCACTTTTAACGTGTATGTATAATATAATACAGATACATAAAAAAACACTCCCAAAACAGAATAAATTATTACAAATAAAAATCTTTACTGAAGATACTAATTTTACTAATTTAATAATACTAATTTTGTGTTGTAATATTTATGGGGTTCATGCTTTCATAGTGGTGCTTGGGAGACTTGACATTTTTATCAGGTGGTACACACTGTAAAAAGTTTGAGAAACACTGATAAGTTAAGTGTGCTTTTGGAAAATATTTAAAGCTGCAGTACAGAATCTTTGAAACAAGCTTAAAACATTTTTAGAATATAAACAGAGCACTCTGCTTCTCTTTACAGCTCCTCACTCCACCAGGGCACCGTTTGGCACGTTCTGATTCAGTGCGCAAATGTGGTGCATGTACTGCGGCAGGCATACAGACAACTGGACGGTCCAAAGGTTGCCCTACCTATTACTGGCTGAGGTTTTAGTAGAGTTGTGGCTGAACCACATAAAAATATATCATTAATTTTAATCTCCCCAATCAATTATAATGTTATGTTGGAATGTTGTTAAAGAGGGTCAAAAATGTTTCAACCCAGTTTGTTTAGCAGATTCTGTATAGCAGCTTTAATATAGGGAGAACACGACTCCCAGATTGTATGAGTAAAATCGGGGTTTTTCTCTTTGTCAGTTTAACAGTTTCAGTTTTGCCTGTCACTATTCCCTGTCTGTTCTCTTACCTGGTTCTTCCTGACCTTTCTCCTCATGTTCCCCTCTTTCCTCTCTCCCTCTTTGGACTGACAATCATACACAAATAGATTGTATTCAATTAGATGAAAAATTACATTAATATGAAAAAATACTATTAAGATCATTAACAAAAAGTCCTCTCTCAGTTTACTTTCAACCAAAAGGAAAATAACCAAACCACATGAACATCTAATAAAAGATATAAATTTTGATTGACGGATCATAAACAGGCTATATACATTTCAATTGGAGCAACAGGACGGTCAAATATCGCTGATTTAACTACAGAGCAGGACGGATTGTAGGTAGGGTAGCAAACATCGCCGGAAAACAAGTTTTCAACACTTCAGGTTACCTGGGTGTAATGTTTTTCAGCTAAAAAGAAACATGGTATGACTCCTACCTAACTATATAAAAAGTAACTGAAGGTTAAATGCAGCTAATATGTCCTGTTTTAAGCCAGGCACTTACACCTCCGCTCAGCTGCGTCTCAGCCACCATAGCTCTGGCAGCAACGGAGCTAGAGGGGAGAGGCGAGCTGGAACAAACCATTTTGGGAGGGAGGGGGGGTTTCTATACTTTTGTTGTTAAAATGTTATGTCTCAACCAAGCATTGTGTGGTTTTTATATTTTTAGCAGTGTGTCACACAAACAGCAAATATTGTCAAAAAAAGTAAGAAATCTTTGGGGGTGCTTTGATTCAGCACCCCCACAAATGGGCTAAAATCGCCCCTGGTGTGTTTATAAGTAGTTTCACACCTTGTGATCCACAAAACAGCATAACAGTAAAAGAAGAACTGACTGCGTTACAGTCAGTGCGGGAGCAGCGGCTTTGCTCTGTTCCCCTCCCCCACCTGAGTACCTCTCTCTGCTCATCGTCCTGGCATACACACCACTCAGGAAAAGAACAAAGCCCACCATAAGAAGCATTAGCACATTTTCTGAGGAAGCTCTTGCTCAATTGCAGGACTCTTTTGCCCTCACAGAGTGAAGTGTCTTTGAACATGATGGCCTAGAGACTCACACATCCACAGTGCTGGGTTACGTCACGCACTGCATGGACACTAGTGATGGGATTTCCGGCTCTTTTTAGAGAACCGGCTCTTTTGGCTCGGCTCACTAAAAAGAGCCGGTTCTTTCGGCTCCGAACCGAATCTTCAGGTTGTTTTGTTGCTTTAATTAATTTATTATTAACAACAATATGAAATTATGCACAAAAGGAATTACTAATGTAAAAAAAAGTGGTTTTATTTATATATGTTTATATATAAATATATGCGGTGGCCCCTAGAAACAAAGCACGTACAAACTCCAAAACACATTGCTAACGTTAACTGAACTTCCAAAACAGAACTACCTACATCACTTAAATTACACAGGTGAAAGCATATGTGTATTGTTTGTGTATTTATACACAAGCACTCAGATATATTCAAATAATTAAAAAAAATATTCATTTACCTGTTACTACCACACACCAAATCCAGTCGTTGGTACTTCCTGGCTTGTTTAGCCAATAGGTAACAAAAACTCAACACTGCGCCCAGCATTCTGGAGCACTTCTGTTGTGTTTTGTATGTCCTTCGGAGTTTTTACGTGTTTTGGAGTTTTTACGTGCTTCGGAGTTGGTACGTGCTACGGAGTTTTTACCTGTTTTGGAGTTTTTACGTGCTTCAGGGTTTGTACGTGCTTCGGAGTTCGTACGTGTTTTGGAGTTTGTACGTGCTTTGTCTCTAGGGGCCACCGTAATTATACTTTTATTTATTCACTCCACATAAAATGTTTTAAATAAATCATATAATACAAAAACCAACTATTCACATTTCAACTTTTAACTATTGAAATTTTAAGCTTTTTCCTTCTAAACAAATTTAAAGTGAAACAACACAAAACACTGCAAACCACAACACAATTAAATATAAATTAAAATATGAAAACAAAAAGAAGATGCATATTCTCTGTCATATGGGCCTGCATGAATAAACTTTCTGAATCCTTTATCATCCGCAACTGAATATAGTTGTGGATGATTACTATACCTTTCTAATGTAACGTTGTTTTCCCTGGTTCTCTTTCTCTCCTGCTCTGTTCCTGTGCTACTGCGAGTGTAACTACCGCCCCTCTGCCCAACGCAAAGCACAAGGCTCGCGTGCGGAGTGAAGCGGAAAAAAAGTGCGAGAGAGAGGGTGAGAGAAAGAAAAAAAACCCATGGCTCCCAATAAAGAGCCAGCTCGCGTCGTTCACTTCAAAGAACCGGCTCTAAGAGCCGTTTCGTTCGCGACCGACACATCACTAATGGACACTGTCACCATGGACAAGGTCTACCCCAACTGTAAACCCTGGATGACAAGTAAGGTTCAGGCATTGTTAAAGGCACGCAACTCGCCATACAGCAGAGCAAGAGCAGACCTTAAAAAAGGCATCAGATACATGTTGAGTGAGAAAAGTGACTGAAAAGGAATTACTCAATGCATCATGGGAACCCCCCAGCAGTCTACACCTATTGCAGCATAACTAAGGGAGGAGATTCAGGGTCACCTGATCCAGCCTTAACTATATGCTTCAGAAAAAAGGAAAGTTTTAAGCCTAATCTTAAAAGTAGAGATAGTGTCTGTCTCCCGAATCCAAAGTGGAAGCTGGTTCCACAGAAGAGGGGCCTGACAACTGAAGGCTCTGCCTCCCATTCTATTTTTAAATACTCTAGGAACAACAAGTAAGCCTGCAGAGAGTATTCTGAAAAAATTTGGATGCAAAAGCCTGACAAAAACAGGTGGATAGAGTGTTGATTTCTTCTTGATTATATTTTGATTAGATCCCTTATTTGGTTAAAGAAGGAATAACTATCACCAAAAGCACATGCATTAAACTCTGTCACAGGATTGTCTTACATTACCACAAATGACTGAAAGATTTATTAGGCTGTGTTTTGAGTTTTGTTAAAAAAAGAATGACTTCATACAGGAAAAAAAATATATCACATATGCAGGACACCTTAAACTAGGTTTTTTTTTTAATTAAGCAGTAAGGCAGAACAAAATCAGGGCTGTATCAAGACACGAGGACTAAACCCCAATTCAACCAGACCCAGAACTGATCCGGAATTAAAACAGGACTACAACAGTTCAAAATCAGGACTACTTAGGACTTAGCCAAGACAGATAGACGATAGTAGCACTAAAAATCATCATAGACCTCCACTACACTTATTTTTTAATTCTACCAAAGTACACTATTTAGATTCAGAAAAGTTATATAATTATTTAGCCTTGTTGTGCAAACAAGCCTGCATAACTTAATAAATATAGAATTTGAAAAGTAATAAATAGTATCTAAAAAGTAACACTAGGTACTAGATACATGTTCTGATGAGTTTTGGCAAACAACCATTTGACTAACATGTCTGTCGCACCTGGCTCTTGTTCCATCTCTGTTCTGTCCTCCAGTGTTGCCAACTCCTCAGTAAGGAAAATCGCTATTGGTTGTCCTAAAAGTCGCTAGAAGTCGCTAAATGACGTCATCACCTAATTTGCATAATTGGTCATGCTAATATAATTGTAACCAATGTTGCTGGAGAGAGAAATAACATCGTGGAAGAGACATAAAGTGAGTAAAAACGTCCTAAATGCATTTAGAGTTTATTTAGAACTATAAATTAAATTTCTTTAGTAATTATTGTTTTTTTAATGTCACAATTCCAGCCCTGCTCCTTTACCGGGCTTGGACCGCAAAAGTGACCGAAATAAGCACTCTGGTGGAGTTTGTGTGTGTGTGTTTATAAGTAGTTTTAAACCTTGTGATCCACAAAACAGCATAAGAGTAAAAGAAGAACTGACTGCGATAAAGCACCCGCTGCTTGTTGAGAGTAAAAGCGATACGCGCTTTCACGTCTTTTTTTAGCGACTTCTTTTAGAAAAAAAGTCGCTAGGGGGTCTGAAAACTCGCTAAATATAGCGACAAAGTCGCTAAGTTGGCAACACTGCTGTCCTCATTCTCCTCTCCATCTCCCTCTCTGTTCCTCTCTCTCCCTCTTTGTGCTGACAATCAAGCCAAACACCAACATCATCAAATATACAGTTGAAACCAGATATTTACATACTCTAAATGTTTTTTTGTTTTTTTTTTTAGAAATAAACATTTATTTGTTAAAAAATTGTTATATTTAAGAGTAAAAAGTGAAATTGTCTGTACTTCTTAATTGCAAACGGCACCAAATTGTATTCAAAATTGAGCCACAATTATGGAGGTCCAAAATTCTTTTCCTGGTGTTTTGGTTGACATCTCTTGATTTTCCCATGTCAAAGAAACAGGCTCTGTGTTTTGGGGGTGCCTTATATGCATCCACAGGTGTGCCACCAATTTACTCACATGGACTCTACTAACCTATCAGAAGCTTCTTAAGCTCAGAATGGAATCATCTGGGGTTTTCTTATTAATTAACAATAAACTTTGTGTGTATGTACTCCTAAATTTGATGAAAGTGATTACAATAGACAGCTCTCTCTCTCTTTCTTCTGACATTTAACTAATTCAAAATATATTTCAATATTTATTTATCTAAAACAAAACAAGTTTACTCTAAATTGATGTTTAACAGTAAAAAAAATGTTTTTATGTTTTCTCCCTAAAGTGTATGTAAATATCTGGTTTCAACTGTGAATATACTGCTGTGTATTGAAATTCCTCTTGTTTTCCATACAAATATACCGAACAACATACAAAGCATAATATATAAAATATCATTTACCTGAGTTTTTTCTTTGAAAGAAGCCCCTTATGTCCATTGTTGTATATCAGTACATAACTGAAACCGATTTAGAGTGCTTTATTTAGCCGTGGAGGGTAACAACTGAAAATATGAAATAAACACAAATGTAAGCTAAGACTTTCTAAAAAAAAAGCAGGATTGTTGTTTCCATTTTCATTAGGCTATTTGTTGATTCACTCGAAGAGCAAGTAACGTAATATGTGTCAAGTGATCAGTTTGATATCAATCTTTTATGATACACCGTTATATTTACATTATTTGTACAGTATGAATGATTTGCTTTGGTACCTGGTCAAACGTAAACTCTCCTCTGTCTGCCTGGCTGCACTTCTCCAACAGCAAACTCGTAGGCAGCAGCTTCTCCCCCCTCACTCACATGAGTAAGTGCTGTGCTCAGTCGCCTAGTGCCTGAGCTAGGATCATACCAAAATTAGGGGGAATTTAGGACTCTGCGCTATGTGCTTCGAATATTGTGTATAGTTTTTGTTTTATACAGTTGTCAGTCAGGCAAATAAATTACACTCCAAGAGACCCCGGGCTTCTGCAAAAATGACCCGGGCTTCTGCCCAGAAAAGTACCCCCCCGCCGCTCCACCGGTGGTTGACTCCAACTCTCCCGAACACTATGTCGACAGAGACAGCGAGACCAAGACGAGACCAAGACCACGGAAAAGTAGTCTCGAGACCGGTCTCAAGACATCCAACTCTATCTGTTAGTTGAACCTCTGATTCAGGAGGAATAATGAGGTTTTCATCCAGGCTGTGAAACTGGACAAGCTCTTTATCCTCTCAAGGATGTTTGAGAAAGTGGGCAAGTGTGGACAGAATATCTTGGTCTGTCCAGACTGGTGGATGTTCTCCACTATGATGGCCTCAGGATTTCATCTTTACTTTTTGCAGATGATGTGGTACTGTTTGCTTAATCAGGTGGTGACTTCCAACTTGCATTGGAGTGGTTTGCGGCCAAGTGTGAGGATCAGCACCCCCAAGTCAGAGACCATAGTTCTCAGCTGGAAAAGGTGGAATGCCAACTCCATCTGGGACAAATTACTACCCCAAGTGAAGGAATTTAAATGTCTTAGGGTCTTGTTCACGAGTTTGGGGAAAGTGCAGCATGAGATTCACTGACGGATTTGGGAAACAAGTGCAGTGATACAGTCACTGTAAAGTCTGAGCTAAGTTTTTAATTTACAGGTCAATTTAAATTACAACTTAGATTTAGATTACTACTATTCAACTGTGGCCACGAACTCTGGGTAGTGATCAAATAAGTAATTTGTTGTCCCTATCTTTTAACTCAAACATGGACTGGAGTTTTTAATATGATGCTGTTGAGACATTCCACATGAACTTTGCTGTACATGAATTATGATATGTTATTTTTGCTATTCTTCTTTTGTGTCACTTGATATGTACACAGAAACACCTGTTAGTCTGACAATTCTTCAGTGAGTTATTACTTGTTGAAAGATTTTATTATGTTTATGTTTAGAAGTACATTTTGTTTAAGCTTTTCTAGATGTGTTTGCTCTTTTTTATTAGAGAAGTTACGTTGTGCAAGCTTTGTGTGCATTCCAGAGCTCTCTGACTTTCACACACACATCCTGGGAGCATGAGAGAGGTTGTACCTTCTCTTACTGATTTATGGTATAGGAGGACACCTACTCTGTATCTGTTTTAGTCTAAGAGCCTTTTCTTTAGATGTACCGTTAGACTCCTGGCACCAGCTTTGGGGAGTCTTCCTGGGGTCCCAGGAAGACCCCCACACACAGATACACATATACACACACACTCACACGCATACCAAGGTATATGTCGTATGTTAAGGAACCTATGCATATTCATGTAACCACAATAAAAGAGCAGTGTTACGGGAGAGCGGACGAGAGCAACTGGGGTCAAGCGAAGGAACGGCGCCTGTCCAGTTCTCTCCCGTGCACGTTAATTTGTAAAACCTGTCTGAGTGTCATTTATTCCAATCTGAGTTGCATTACAGGAAAACTCCTGACATTTTTTGGTCCTCCGAGCCGGATTAACATAACACTTTTGTGTGATCCTACGGGAAAACCTCATCGAGTCCTGACGTCGTGAGAAGCCCGCGCTGAAGTCTGTCGACAGCTCCTGTCTAGGGTACAGGATAAAAGACCAGAAACGTGACATTCGGGTTCTGGCCAGCGTTTTTAGAAGTGGTCCACGACGGTGGGGGTCGATGAGGCGGACCTGAGAGACCGGCAGTGAATCAGCAACCAGGTGAATATTGACACTCTGAGACACGTTGCGTAAAACCGTGTAAGCTCGCCCAGAGAGGCTGGTAGCATTTTAAAATAAAGATAGAGCTCGTCTGGGACTGGTAGCTCCCCCGTAGTGGGTAAAAAATTAAAATAAAGATAGAGCTCGTCTGGGACTGGTAGCTCCCCCGTAGTGGGTAAAGTGAGCGCGCGCATAAAGGTATTTATTGTTTTGTTTTTGTGATGATGGAATAAGTTGATTTTACAGCACAATAAGGAGGCTGAACTATTCCATTAATTTGTTTACTGTTGGTCACCCAAGTACTGGTGAAAAGAGAGAAACAGGTCGTGTTTTATCACATAAAGATGACACCGCTTTCAAGAATAGCTTGAAAGTAGAAGGCCGTGTCAACTACCTCTCTCGATTCTCGTGCCAGAGAAGGTGCCGCAGTTGTGTAGTTCTAAAAGGATTAAAATGGGTAACGAAGCTTCAAAACTCACGGCTGACGAGCAGTGGTTAGAGGAAAAAATGTCCAGGCGCCGGACAAATTAGTGCATGTAGATGGAGAAATAAAAAAAAAAAAACTAAATGCCCCACATGGGAGGGAAAATGTAGCCCCTCCGCATTGACTAAATTAAAAGAAACCCTCCAAGCAGAAATAAATACTGAAAAGAATCCAAAAAAGAAAACAAAACGTAATTGTCTCCCATTGTGAGAGCGGTGATTCTGCAGGTCACCAGCTAGTGTCAAAAAAAAAAAAAAGAAAAAAAAGAGAGAGAGTAAGAAGGAGAAAAATCTACATTGTAGATGAGAAATATACATAGGGAAAAAGGTTTTGAGTTTATCAGCCAAGAACAACTACAATCTCATTTTCTACTTTTAAGAAAGGAGAGTTCACAAAAAAATAGAGAGAGAGTTCTGTGTGTCGGTTAAGCAATGAGAACAATGATCAAAAGGTCTCAGTGTGTCACTTGCAGGTGAGGAGCAGACCCGGATCAATTTCCCATATGCAGCAGTCGGAAGGAAATTATAGTTTAACATCATTGGGAACATTCGGGCCAAGTTTTTGGCTAACTTATTTACAGCTCCATGTGTCCCTCATCCTCACAAGTGAGCTCTCACTCCTCCCTGAAGACAAAGAATGCAGTTCCAAGAGCAATAAAATGGCAAGAAGAGACAGTAGCAAGTCCTGAGCAAAGAGTCCCAGCAAGCAGCAGCAGTAGACTTGTAGTCAAGACCGCCTAATCCGAGACCAAGACAAGACCAAGACCAGAGGGTATCGAGACCAAGACAAAGACCAAGACCAGAGGGTATCGAGACCGAGACGAGACCAAGACCAAAACCAAGACCGAGACAAAAAAAGTCTTTAAACTGCAGCCAAATGCTGCTTCGTTTACAGGTGTCAGGCATATTTATGTGTTTTTGCTTTCGCACAGCCCTCCTCACCACTGTCTACTGTCTCACTCACTTACTGAGAGGACAGACGCACGCTCCACTTGACTGTCGCGTCTCTCACCCTCTCTGTTTTTCACATAATGATATTATCCTATATCCTCGCATGTGATTGGCAACAATATGGAGGGATTGGAGCATAACTGAGCCACTGTGTGAGAGCTGAGCAGCGAAAGGAAATTAAGTGAGGGTAGAAATGACTGAAAGATTATTAGGCTCTGTTTTGAGTTTTGTTCAAAAAGAATGACTTCATATAGGAAAAAAATAAATATCACATATGCAGGACACCTTAAACTAGTTTTTAATTAAGCAGCAAGGCAGAACAAAGTCGGGCCTGTATCAAGACACAGGGACTAAATCCCAATTCAACCAGACCCAGAACTGATCCGGAATTAAAACAGGACTACAACAGTTCAAAATCAGGACTACTTAGGACTTAACCAAGACAGAACCAGAATCAGAACTAGATGATAGTAGCACTGAAAATCATCATAGACCTGCACTACACTTATTTTTTTAATTCTACCAAAGTACGCTATTTAGATTCTGAAAAGTTTATATAATTATTTAGCCTTGTTGTGCAAACAAGCCTGCATAACTTAATAAATATAGAATTTGAAAAGTAACAAATGGTATCTAAAAAGAAACAGGTACTAGATACATGTTCTGATGAGTTTTGGCAAACAACCATTTGACTAACATGTGTGTCTCACCTGCTCTTGTTCGATCTCTGTTCTGTCCTCATTCTCCATCTCCTCTCTGCTCCTCTCTCTCCCTCTCTGTTCTCTCTCTCCCTCTTTGTGCTGACAATCAAGCCAAACACCAACATCATCAAATATACAGTTGAAACCAGATATTTACACACTCTTCAGATAAAAACACAAACACTTTTTTAATTGTAACATCAAATCAGACTAAATGTTTATTTTTTTAGATTGATAAATATAAAAAACATATTTGTTAACTTTAAGAGTAAAGAGAAAAACTATATGTATTTCTTGTCTGTGAAGGTTCTCAGTCATCCAGGTCATCGTAGTCAAAGGAGTTTGCAAAGAAAAGCGTCTGGACTTCTTTAAGTTGCTTGAAGACGTTTCACCTCTCATCCGAGAAGCTTCTTCAGTTCTAAGGTCAAATGGCCGAGAGTCCGGGACTCACTACACTATATGTATTTCTTAATTGCAAATGGCACCAAATTGTATTCAAAACTGAGCCACACTTATGGAGCTCCACAATTCTGTTCCTGGTGTTTTGGTTGACATCTCTTGATTTTCACATGTCACAGAAACAGGCTCTGTGTTTTGCCTTATATGCATCCACAGCTGTGCCACCAATTTACTCACATGGACTCTACTAACCTATCAGAAGCTTCTTAAGCTCAGAATGGAATCGTCTGGAGTTTTTCTTATTAATTAACAATAAACTTAGTGTATATGTTCTCCTAAATTTGATGAAAGGGATAAAAATAGACAGCTCTGTCTCTCTTTATTCTGTCATTAAACTAATTCAAAAGATATTTCAACATTTATTTATCTAAAACAAAAGTTTACTCTAAATTAATGTTTAACAGTAAAAATGTTTTTATGTTTTCTACCTAAAGTGTATATAAATATCTGGTTTCATCTGTGAATATACTGCTGTGTATTGAAATTTCTCTTGTTTTGCATAGATATACTGAACAACATACAAAGCATAATATATAAAATAACATCTACCTGAGTTTTTTCTTTGAAAGAAGCTTCTTATGTCCATTGTTGTGTTCATCAGTACACAATTGAAACCGATTTAGAGAGTTTGTTTAGCCGTGGAGGGTAACAACTGAAAATATGAAATGTAGGCTAAGACTCTCTAAAAAATCAGCATTGTTGTTCGGCTTTTTATTTATCCATTTGTTGATTCACTCGAAGAAGAGCAAGTAACATAACCAACTGATCAGTTTGATATCAATCTTTTGTGATACACCGTCATATTTACATTATTAGTTCAGTACGAATGATTTGCTTTGGTACCTGGTCAAACTTAAGCTCTCCTCTGTCTGCAGCAAACTCGCAGGCAGCAGCTTCTCCCCCCTCGCTCACATGCGTGCTGTGCTCAGTCGCCTAGTACCTGAGCTCGGATCATACCAAAATTAGGGGGAATTTACGACGGTGCCCCATGCTTCTGAAAAAATGACCCGGGCTTAAGCCCAGTAAGACACCCCCCCGCTCCGCTAATGGTTGACTCCAAATCTCCGGAACACTATGTCGATTTGAGAACGGAAGATCGAAACAGCGAGACCAAGACCGAGACAAGACAAAAGTCCGTCGAGACCAAGACAAGACCAAGACAAAAGTCCATCGAGACCAAGACCGAGACCAAGACAAAAGTCCGTCGAGACCAAGACGAGACCAAGACCACGTAAAAGTGGTCTCGAGACCAAGACCGGTCTCGAGACATCCAACTCTAAGCAGCAGTGTGGACAAACAGCATCAGAGAAGAAGAGTAAACCATCATCCTGACTGACTGGATGAATGACACTGTTTCCAACAAGCTGCAACTTCACTGTGCTTGTGAAAAGGACTTTTGAGGAGAACCGAGGAGACTGTTTGACATTTGCTGCTTTTGGAGAAAATGGCAAGAAGAGACAGTGGAACACAGGACAAAGCTGAAGAAGAACTGCCGGCTATTGGACTGTTGAAGTGGGAGAGGACGACAGAGTGAGAGCAGGTGAGAACACAGAGGAAAGCTGGTGTTTAATGTGGGAAATCACAATTTGGGTTAGCAAATCTGGGGAAAAGAAAACTGACTGTTTAAGTGGAAAGTTGTGAAGGAGTCTGAAACACTGCGAAAAGAAACATATACAAAATCACACACACAAGCAGAACATGCATTAACCCTACTAACACAAACAAAAGAGAGCTCATGAAGATTAGACACCATCTTGAGCATGTGAGTCTGTTTATCATCTTGTCCAAGTCACCTGGTGTGATGCAAAGACCAGTGGACTCATAGCACATTAGTTAAGAAAGGATCAAATAATAGCAGAGGAGTGTGTAGGAAAGGCAGCTTTAAGAACATGCCCTGCTGGAGATGCAGCTCCACAGACATTGATTAAACCTGCCTAATAACACAAACACACATGCAATGAAGATCAGCTTGTTATCTTTCATCAGTGTTAAAATAGTGTAAATTTAACAGAGATTTGTTATCAAATGCTGAATTTATCCAATGCTGACAGTTAACTCTCTGGGTTGCAGGACAACAGTTTAATTTTGGAAAAAAAAAAAAAAAAAAAAACAGGATTCTGGTTTGACCAACCAGTGATCAGACAATAAATTTAGTTGTTAATATAGTAAATTGGGAGATGCTTTCTGCCTGATTGATGCAGCACAAGTAATTTACTGTATGAGGGAAATTCTAAACTATGTTTTTATGATTTTTGTGTGATTAACAGTTCATCTACGGGTATTAAACCTATGCAAAGTGGGGTATCCATGTTCAGCTGAGGCTTTGATGGTCCATAAATGAAGCTCACTGAACTAAAGAATGTGGTTTGATGATGATTGACATGCTCCCCAAATAGAAGTTTTTCCTCCTAGCAAGGAAATACAGGTGCAGCAGTCAGAGTATTGCTGAAAGGAATCTCCTGAGAAAACTTCAGAGGCCCAGTGAGAAGCGAGAACCATTCCAGGCAGAGCTGACAGCCCAGGCAGTGGTTGAGGTCAAAGGTCGAGCTGTTTGGGGCCCATCATGAGATCAGATTCCACAGCCACAGCAAGGACCATGAAGCTGCGTTGGAATGAGAGCTGTGCCAAGGGGGCTTTCCAGAGGCCAACAGAGGAGATTGTAGACAACAGATGGGCACCTGAAGGATGAGGGGAGCGTGCCAAGCTCCAACGACAGCGCAGAGGGAGTCCAAGGATGACATCATGATTCTGTGAAAAGCACAGGAACCAGAAGCTATGGTGGTGATGACAGCAGTTTCCTGTGAACATCACCCAATGCTGTGTCACTATACTGTGCCTACGTTGGCACACTGACGACTGCTGGGATCATAACAGCAGTAAGATAACTGGATCCAGCACCCTTTCCACAGAGGGTTTTCCTGCAGAGGATGGACAATGGAGGAGTCATATGTATCCCCCACAGGACAAGGAGGCCTGAAGTGAGGTGATGGGGGTTGGTAGAGGCCATAAAACTCAAGTGTTGACGAGGCCTGCAGCTCTGAAGATAGCTGAGACCCATGTTGACAAACAACAAAACTCAACTGGTATGTTTGAATGTCTATTCTACATACATTTGGACTCTGGTCCTATGGACAGTGATGGAAACAACTGGAAGAGACATTTATGACACCCTGCAGAACTTAAACCACTCTGCAGAGAGACGTGCGATTTACATGTCTTGCAGAGGAGCACCACCAAGCTGGAGTGATTTTGAAAATGTTAATTTCTTTTTTGACCATTAACAATTTATTTGTTTGCTTGCAGGATGCAGTTTACCATTGAATGAGATCAATGAGAAATTGGGTAACTGCTAATACATTTGTCAAACTGTATACGTTTACAGATGCTGAGTATAAAAATGGTTGCATTAACACTACCAGACATGAGGTATTCATAACTAGGGACTTTTCTAGCATAACTGCCGAAGGGGAGAATGTTAGATTTGTATTGTTGATTGTTATTTATGTTTACAGATATCTACTTATATGCTTAGGGTTTTATAATTAGTTGCAGATAGAAGTTTGATCCTTAGTAGTCTGTGGAGACTCTGGCATTCACACACATACTTACAGTCATCGAACATGACTGATGCTCTGAACACACTTAGACAACTCAGAGATGCACAACAACAAGACTATGTTCTACTATTGTTATTGTGTCTTTTTACTTCATGCGTCATACCTTGTTTGAAGAACATGGTGTCAAAAATGGTAACTGCTTCAATTAATGCTTACATCACCCTACCACAGAATGAAGAAGATGATAATGAGATAGACATTTGGATATAACATATTCACAAAACCCACTAATTAATGATGTCCTGGCTAAAAATGTTTTACAAGTGGCCATAGACTGATACAGTGTTAGTGAGTTGCTATATATATATATATATATATATAGGAGAAAAGATCAAACAACAGGAGGGAATGTTGAAAGATTTTATTATGTTTATGTTTAGAAGTACATTTTGTTTAAGCTTTTCTAGATGTGTTTGCTCTTTTTTATTAGAGAAGTTACGTTGTGCAAGCTTTGTGTGCATTCCAGAGCTCTCTGACTTTCACACACACATCCTGGGAGCATGAGAGAGGTTGTACCTTCTCTTACTGATTTATGGTATAGGAGGACACCTACTCTGTATCTGTTTTAGTCTAAGAGCCTTTTCTTTAGATGTACCGTTAGACTCCTGGCACCAGCTTTGGGGAGTCTTCCTGGGGTCCCAGGAAGACCCCCACACACAGATACACATATACACACACACTCACACGCATACCAAGGTATATGTCGTATGTTAAGGAACCTATGCATATTCATGTAACCACAATAAAAGAGCAGTGTTACGGGAGAGCGGACGAGAGCAACTGGGGTCAAGCGAAGGAACGGCGCCTGTCCAGTTCTCTCCCGTGCACGTTAATTTGTAAAACCTGTCTGAGTGTCATTTATTCCAATCTGAGTTGCATTACAGGAAAACTCCTGACATTACTGATGACTAATTTACTCACAGAGTGTTCCCTGAGTTTGCCTGGATACAAAGCAATCTCAAATGAAAAATATACTCCGCCTTCTTCCCTAATGGGTGGTGTGCAAGATTAAACAACACAGTAAGTCAATAAAAGGGAATGGCAAACAATAAAACCTAATGACTGATCTCAACAATTCAGAAAGCTGTCATGTGCTCATCTTTGCAAAACATTTTTGTCTTGGTTGTTTTGCTGTGTTCCTGTGTTTCTTCAACTCTATCCACTCCTCAGTTTTCTTTGTCCTGTCAGCTGCAGGGACAGTTTCATCTAAATGAGATGCACAAAACTGGAGATGTGATTCTGGGTGGACTGTTTCAAGTCCATTTCTTTTCAAGTGTTCCTGATCTGTCTTTTACCTCGCAGCCACAACAGCCGACTTGCCATAGGTAACAAAGACAGGGAAACAAAATGAAAAACACAGAATAAGAAAACCGTCAAACTTGGTGCCAGTATAAATATGTATTTTATATCTGAAATAACTACACAATGCATCTTCTTTTTCATTTTATTTCCTTTGACATATGTCTTTAATTGTTATTCAGCTTCTCTGATTGTTTATAATATTTCTGCTTTTGCAACATTTTCAAAAGGCACTCGTGTACATATATATATATATATATATATATATATATATATATATATATATATATATATATATATATATATATATATATATATATATATATATATTAGTAATTAAATTCTTCTTGTCTTAGTATGTATGTCCTAGGTTTTAAGTCCGCACAGACCATGGCGTTTACTATTGATGAGATCAACAGAAACTCAAACCTGCTACCAAATGTGACTCTGGGATATACTCTTTATGATAGCTGCCTTGAACTTGGAATTGGATTCCGTGGAGCATTGTCATTAGCCAGTGGTCAAGAGGATCAAATTGTAGTAGATGATACATGTGTTGGAAATCCTCCAGTCGTAGGGATTGTGGGTGATCCGTCCTCTACAAATTGTATTGCAATCTCCAACGTTTTAGGCTTGTACAGAGTACCTATGGTAAGTTTTCTGCTTGACCATGTAACAGTTTTCTTGGATTACGTTAATTTAATTAAAAAAACTATAAACCCATTTTTTGAAAAAAAGAAAAGAAAAAGAAAGTAATAATGCAGTCATGATAACAAAGTTAAGATATCTCTACATGGATAGCTCCCGAATATACAGTCTGTATCTTTCACAGGTGAGTTATTTTGCCACATGTTCCTGCCTGAGTGACCGTCAAAAGTATCCATCCTTCTTTAGAACGATCCCAAGTGATGCTTTCCAGGTGAAAATTTGTCATCAAAAAAAGTCTGTTTCAATATCTGTGCAAAAGAAGAAAACACAAGAATATGAAAATATTAGAAATAATAATATAATTCGTTTTGAGAATTATCCTCTATTTCATTTATGTATTGTGTCAAAGAATAAAGCTAAATTGCAATTATATTTAAAGTTTTTACTTCTTTTTAATACACTTACACTTTAATCTGTATTCACTTAGGTACGTGCAATGATCCAGATTCTAAAGCATTTCGGCTGGACTTGGGCAGGTCTGCTTGTCACTGATGATGATTATGGGCTTCATGCAGCCAGATTCTTTCAGTCTGAGCTGAGTGTGTCTGGTGAATGTTGCCTGGCCTACACTGAGGTTTTACCCTGGGACAAAGACACAGAAGAACTCCGGAGGATTGTTGATGTGATTAAAACCTCTACAGCTCGAGTTGTCATTGTCTTTGAACATCCTAGTCGCATGATACACCTTATGGATGAGGTTTCGCTTTAAAACACTTTAATGATTACTAGTTACAGAGGTCTTCATAATTAAATTGTGTAAAACACGTATTACGTATCATTGTGAATACAGAAATCAGTACAAAAATGTAATGATTCAGAATTCATTTTAAAGATCAAAAACTTTTTCAGTAAAGAAGTTGGAGGTTCAATATTACTACATAGATTTGGTCTAATTTAATTCACAGGTAGTAAGGCAAAATGTGACAGGCCTACAGTGGATAGCCAGCGAGGCCTGGACAGAATCTGCTGTGCTCCAAACACCTCACTATATGCCATACCTGGGTGGTACACTGGGTATCACCATTCGTCAAGGAGAAATACCAGGGCTCAGGGAATTCCTGTTGCAAATACGTCCTGATCGACATCACAACACTAGCTACGGAAATAGCTTGGTGAGAGTTGAACACTTTTACTGTGTGTGTGTGTCACAACAGTTATATATTTTATAATGTGTAACAAACATTTTTCAAAATATTTCAGGTGAATCAGTTTTGGGAATTTACATTTCAGTGCAGGTTTGCTCCAGCTCCAGCAGGCTGGCTGGAAGGTGGAGGTGCACTATGCACTGGACAGGAAGATCTAGAAAATGTGGGCACTGAGTACTTGGACATTTCCAACCTGCGGCCTGAGTATAATGTGTACAAAGCCGTTTATGCACTGGCATATTCCCTTGATGACATGCTGCGGTGCAAGCCAGGAAGAGGGCCTTTCAGTGGGAACAGCTGTGCCTCTTTGCAGTCACTGGAGCCTTGGCAGGTGTGGTATCATTGTACACTCCACCTTTGAATACATTGTTTTTGCTTGCTTTCAGAATTTCTGAAAAGGGATTTGCCATACTTCTGAGCAAAAGTAGTTAAGGTATTTAAGTCATGGAGGTCATTAACTTCTATACAGGATTATTAGTAATGTGCCTTTGTTGATTGAGACTTAGATAAAATTGACTTTATATATGTACGTACCATAGATATAATATTATATTTGATTACTGAACTGAAAAATTGCCACTGTTTGCACTGTAAAGTTACTGGAGCCATGGCAGATGTGATATCATTTTATACTCCACCTATGAATAAATCATTCGTTCTATAATTAGTTTCGGAGCAAAAAGTAATTTACTTATTATACATTCCTTTTAAACAGCTTGTTTATTACATGGAAAGAGTGAACTTCACCACTCCATTTGGCGATCAAGTGTCATTTGACGAGAATGGTGATGTGGTACCAATTTATGATGTTATTAACGCGTTGTGGCTCCCTGATGGAAGTACTAAAATTCAGAAAGTGGGTGAGGTTAAAAGGACAGCTTTAAAAGGTGAAGAACTCATACTTGATGAAGGCAAAATCTTCTGGAACTTTGAATCCAAAAAGGTTAGACATGTTTTTATTTGACAAGTACCTTTTTTGACATTTCCAGTATATAGAATTGTAGCAGGCAATAAATATTTATTTTTTTATGTCCAATAGCCACCTCGATCAGTATGCAGTGAGAGTTGTCCTCCTGGTACCCACATGGTGAGAAGGAAGAGAGAACCCGAATGCTGTTTTGACTGCATCCCTTGTTCTGAGGGAAAGATCACTAACAAGAGCAGTAGGTCTTTGTCTTTGTGTATGACATATTTGATTTAATTTCTGTGAAAAATAGGATGCATTTCAACATCAACCCCTTTTTGTCAGACTCCTTGGAGTGTACCAGTTGTCCAGAGGATTTTTGGTCAAACCCACAGCGTGACCACTGTGTTCCTAAGAAGACAGAGTTTCTTTCCTATCATGACCCTTTGGGTATTTGTTTGACAACAACCTCCTTACTGGGAACATTTATATGTGTTGTTGTCCTGGGGATCTTTGTCTACCATCGCACAACACCTATAGTACGTGCCAACAATTCAGAACTTAGTTTCCAGCTATTGTTGTCACTTAAGTTGTGTTTCCTGTGTTCACTTTTGTTCATTGGACGACCCAGGATGTGGACATGCCAACTCAGGCACGCAGCATTTGGCATCAGCTTTGTGCTTTGTGTCTCATGCATCCTGGTAAAAACCATGGTTGTTCTGGCTGTGTTCAAAGCCTCCAAGCCAGGAGGGGGAACCAGTCTGAAATGGTTTGGTGCTATGCAGCAGAGAGGAACAGTTCTGTTTCTTACATCTATTCAAGCAGCCATCTGCACTACCTGGCTTGTCTCTTCCTCTCCAACTCCACATAAAAACACCCAATACCACAATGACAAGATAGTGTATGAGTGTGCCGTTGGGTCCACTGTTGGTTTTGCAGTGTTATTGGGCTATATTGGTGTGCTGGCTGTCCTCAGTTTTTTAATTGCATTCCTGGTGAGGAATCTCCCTGATAGTTTTAATGAGGCCAAGCTCATCACATTCAGCATGCTGATCTTCTGTGCTGTGTGGGTGGCCTTTATTCCTGCTTATATTAGCTCACCAGGAAATCTTGCAGATGCAGTAGAGGTATTTGCCATTCTTGCTTCAAGTTTTGGACTCTTGATCACACTGTTTGGACCCAAATGTTACATAATCCTGTTGAGACCAGAGATGAACACGAAGAAAGCTGTTATGGGTCGTGGCATTGTGTCATAAAATTTTCAGTTTATGTCAAAATTATTATTATTATTTTGCACAGTTTAGGCCAAAAATTAAATAAACAAATACAATTAACAAATGCTACATATTAAAGACAGTTATTTAGTCGGTTTTTTTTGTTGCTGTTCTTTTAAAATGCATTTTAAATACAAAACAACCAGACTTTTCAAAGCGAAGCATTGACTTTGTTTGAGGTCCTTAGGGACTAGTAAAGCGCTATACAAATACAGGCCACTTACCATTTAATTGTGTGTTTTTTATAACTGTGAGATACTTGCTGCTGCCTATCTTGGCCAGGTCTCCCTTGAAAAAGAGGTTTTTAATCTCAGTGGGATCTTCCTGGTTAAATAAAGGTTTTAAAAAAAAACGGACTTTTGCAGGTAAAAGAAGCATATGACATCATTACCTGAAAAAATATTTTTTATATAATATTGTTATGAGTATATATTTCAGAGATAACATTAAATGGTCTAAATAGCTTAGCTTAGCTTAGCTCGTGACTGACTTGCTAGGAGCATGGCCTAGCAAGTCAGGCGTGCTAACTGTGAATATAGCTAGCAGGTGATTCAACAAAGAGTGTACATCTGAAGATTACAGTAAATTTTGAACTGAATATAAAAGGAGGCATTATCTAAATGTTTTTAATTAAATGGACTAAATATATAAGCTACACAAACACCACTGTGAATTGTAACAGGAACTGATACAGGAAGTGATACTATACTACAGAGAGAGCCAACATCAATGGCAGAATTTCTAGGCATGGCCAAGTGGTGGAAAATCACCTCTTTGGTGGTTGCCGGCTTTCATCTCTACTATTTGCAGGTTGCACTTTGAAATTTGTTAGGATTTATTTTAGTGGCCTGGAAAGTAGGCCCAGGAACCAACTAACGTTTAAAGGGTAGAATAGCAGATAAGAACCTCAAATAACTGTATTTTAATACTCATACAAACATTATACCTTTACTTTTAAAAATGACCAAAAAACGGAGTGGCCCCTATAATTAACTTTAAATGCATAAACATATTTTACTTAAGCAATTTATCAGGGACAAGCAAAAAGCTCAATCAGATGATAACAACTGTATAATCAAATTATTTTAAAATTAAACATTTTTGAAAAAAGTAAAAATTCTAAAAACCTTTTGCTAATGGTACTTCCAGTTTTGATGAGGTTTTAGTCGAGGACAGAGGGAACACATCAGCTGTAGATGAATTCTTCTAGCCATACAGGATGAAATCCTTTTGAGGAGGTAGAAAGGTCCCAAGACTTCCTCCACGTTCCAGTCCTGCATGTCAGCAATGAGCAGAGCAAATCTAAAAAAATATTAAATCCTATTTGTGATCCACAGTTGGTTGGAAAAAGAAGATTAAATCCTACACTAAAGAGTACATACATACACACCAAAATTATTTCATTGTAATGATTATACTCTTAATCAATTTTATTGATTCTTGATTGGATCCCTTATTTGGGTGAAGCAGGAATTGCTATCAGCAAAACCACATGCATTAAACCAGGCACGTCCAAAGTCCGGCCTGCGGGCCAAATGTGTTCAAATTCCCAGTGGCCTGCAGCCTCTGTCATAACATCAGTAATATGCGGCTGTCAGCACTGTTGACCACAGTTTAGAATACACACGTACAATAACCCGCCACTTCCAAGATGAGTGGAAATCATTGTATTTTGTCACTGAAATACAAAACAACTGTGTCTGCGTAATCTGCCAAGAGACTGTGGCTGTTTTCAAGGAATTCAATATTAAGAGGCACTACCAGACGAAACATGCTATCTACGACAAGCTAACTGGGAAAGAATGTGGTGAAAAATTGAAGCAACTCGAAGCTGTTTTAACGGCACAGCAGCACTTTTTCACAAGAGTCACATGAAAATGCCACAAAGGCAAGCTGGTTGCCAAGCACTGCAAACCTTTTTCTGATAGTGAATTCATTAAAGACTGCGTGATGAAAATGGTGGAGAACATTTGTCCTGAGAAGAAGCAAGAGTTTGTCAATGTTTGCCTGGCTCGTAACCGGTGATGGGAATAACGGCGTAACAAGGAACGGTGTTACTTTTTTCAGTAACAAGTAATTAAGTGTGCCTATGCCAAGAGGCACACTTATTACTGTTCGTCAGATTTATCCTACTTATTATTATTCTCCATCTTCCGCCTAAATTTCGGCGCATAACTCGCCCCACAGTTTTGAGACAAGGTTCACATATGTTACCTCATTTTGTGCGGCTGGATCTGGAATGGTGTGCTATGACTTTTGGTGTTTATGACTTTTATAGTTTTTTAAATATTAATATTTTAGTGAAAATTTTCCCGCGCTTCTCTGCCGCACAGTTTTGAGACAAGGGTTACATATGTTATATCATTTTCTGCGGCTGGAGCTGGATTAGTATGGTATGACTTTTGGTGTTCATGACTTTTATAGTTTTTTAAATATTTAGATTTTAGTGGAAATTTAGGCCAATTCATCTTTTGGCGCCATAGAAACAGACTTCATTTGTGGTGTGTTGGCTCTCTCTAGTGGTATACCCGGAGTAGTACAGCCAAAAAGGTGTATGCTTGGGGGGAAACTCCATATCCCACAATTCATAGCACGCCTCTACAGAGTAAACAATGGCAGCCACCACTTCGTTTTATATGTCTTTTATTAGTATTTCTAGGTCACAAAATAAACTTTTAAGATATTTTCAGGCGAGAATGTAGGTGTGTAAACTTCAAATATCTGCTCGTTTTATCAAGACATTCCATAGTAGCGACAGTTCTCTTATGTGTTGCTGATAGCCGGCTAGCTAGCTAGCGCCGCTAGCGACCCTTCGTGAAAAAGCACCCAGGCTTGGCTTATAGTGACGCGGCTGAAACTCGTTTCAACACCCAATCGCTCGCCAACAGTCTGTGTTTTAGCTGGACTTTTTTTTCGTTTATATGGGCCCATGATGCTGGAAACCGAAGGCAGGAGCGTGAGGTGAACTGAATTTCAGGTAAGAAGTTATGAACTGCACTCTATTTGGGTCAGATATAAACCGAGTTTAGGTGTAGTTTATTTTCGTTGTGCTGACTTTTTACAATCGTACTGCGTGCTAGCTAGCACGACGGGAGTTTCTATACAGCTGTGTGCACGCTAAGTTACTGACGTTGGACTTTATTTTATTCATAAGGGTTAGTTCGTAGAGTTGCCGTACAAACGGAATCGTCCCACATTCAGTGAAAATATTACTTTTTAATTTTATTCTGTCATAACGGAGCCTCCCCTGTCATTCTCTCGCCTGTTGCAACTTCAATCATGAAACTGATCAATGATCGGCTTTTCGCTCTTGTTTATCGCGCTAAACAACAGCAGCACATTTAAGCTTGATCAGCTGTTGTTAGAATTCATTTGATTTTAATTTCTAGTATCAGCTGATGTTTGATGGAGCCACAGCTGAAAAAAGGGCTGGTCCAAACCAGGAGATGTCCTTACTGAATCATCAGAGCTGAACTGGTGATGGAGAAACAGGTTTACAGTTTAGGTGACATGAATGAGTTGAAGGGAAGTTATGAACTGTTTCTGAGAGACAAATAAAGACCAAGCTCCTTTTTTGTGTAGCTAACAGCTGGTAACTGCAGGGGCGGATCTAGCAAAGCTTTTGCCAGGGGGCCAGGTAGGGCATTAACAGAGAAAGGTGGACACAAAGATATACTTTTCTTTCTTACTCTCATATAAAATATTTAGCTTTTATTAAATAGTTATCTGAATCTTACAACCAAAGTTTGTATAATAATACACAAGATTGGCCGTAGACCATTGTTCATCATTCAGAACACTGTGTAAAAATAACAAAAAACAAAAAGTGAATGCAAAAGTGCATAAATATTTATTTTACGTGTTTGATGTGTGTGGCGTGGCGTGGTCTGCAGTGCCGCTGCAGGGGAGGTGGACCCACCTGAGCGGCATCTGCAATCACGCCTCTCGGGCGTAGTCTGTGCTCTCTCGGCTGTTTTTTGGGTGTGTGTCGGGCTGTGAGTTGAAAAGGTACAGCCGGCTGTGTGGGTAAACCAACCATGTGTGAAAAGTGGTCCATAACGTAATGCTTCAAAGCGTGTTCATGCAAATATTGTTGGATCTGCCGTGGTACAATGGGACTTCTGCTCATGAACCTGTGTGCACAGCGTCTGCAAATTGGCTCTGTACGAAGTAACTTCATCTTTACACAAAACTGTAAGCTGTCATCTGTGAAGCGTGAGCGGTGTTTGTTTTTACCATAGTTCATGGTGGAGAATGGCTGCTCTTCTGAGTTTTGCTCTCTGTAGCCGTATGAATGGCAAACTACACTGATTAGCAGCGGCATAGGCACACTTAAAATTTCTTCTGAAATTTTCGCTTTCTAGTCTAACTAATTACTATTCCTATCATTACAACGCCGTTACCGTTACTAACAAGAAAATGCGGTGCAGTCGCGTTACTATTTTTCAACGAACAGTCGGTTGAAGCTGTCTTCAGCTTACTGCACCTTATATCAGTTGCACGGATGTAGCTGTAAATAATCTGGGCGCTACAGCTTTAAGCAGCTGCGCACACTCCTGCAAACGGCAATCATTTTCTAGCAGATGATCACTTTTTGGCACAACATCTGGAGCTAAGGGGGCAAAACAATCGCATGAGTGCTGCTGTTTGACTGAGGAAGAATAAAGTAGTCGTGGTAAGTCAATCACATGGCCACTTTAATACTACAAAACAACAAGGTGATATATACCAGTTTTTAAATTGTGCTGATAGGCCATGTAAAATCGGAGTCATGATAAACAATATATATGTGGTGTTTTTCCTGAATAGTTTCGCCGTGTTTACTGTCTAAGGACAGTGCTAGCAAGCACTCTCTGCTTATGACCAAAAAAACTTAAAAAATAAAACAAAAAACAGCCTGTTCGTGTTGGTGGAAAAATGCACCATGTCGATCAATCAAAAAATAATATGGCACATGACATTTGGTCGTTTAGGAAGAGTGGGAAGTTTTAGGAGTGACGGCGAGAGAGCGAGAGAGAGAGAGACAGCAGAAAAAGAGAGAGCGAGTTTTGAGATGTGAGAGATTTGTGACGTTTAGCGTGTTTGGAGTGTGTAGTTAATGTGTTGTCTTGTGTAGTTAGTGTGTAGTGTTGTGGATAGTTTTGTGTTGTGTGTCAGAATAATGAGGCGTCTCCAGGTAAAAAACAGGAGTGATATACCTGCTACTGTCAGACCTGCAGGTATCAGGCTGTGATGTTCTCCTTTATAGTGGAGAGAAAAAATTTTTTTGGAGTGGCACAAATAATTGCCACTCCAAAAACAGTGGTCGCGGAACACTGGACCAGCTCTTTATCCTCTCGAGGATACTTGAGGGTGCATGGGAGTTTGCCCAACCAGTCTACATGTGTTTTGTGGACTTGGAGAAGGCATTCGACCGTGTCCCTCGGGGTGTCCTGTGGGAGGTGTTGCGGGAGTATGGGGTGTCTGGCCCATTGCTACGGGCCATTCGATCCCTATACAACCGTTGTAAGAGTTTGGTTCGCATTGCCGGCAATAAGTCGGACTCGTTTCCGGTGGGTGATGGGCTCCGCCAGGGCTGCCCTTTATCACCGATTCTGTTCATAATTTTTATGGACAGGATTTCTAGGCGCAGCCAAGTGGCGGAGGGCTTTCACTTCGGTGGCCTCAGAATCTCATCTCTGCTTTTTGCAGATGATGTGGTTCTGATGGCTTCATCGGTGAGGGCCTCCAGCTCGACTGGAACGGTTCGCAGCCGAGTGTGAAGCAGCGGGAATGAGGATCAGCACCTCCAAATCTGAGGCCATGGTTCTCAGCCGGAAAAGGGTGGAGTGCCCACTCCGGGTCGGGATGAGTTCCTGCCCCAAGTGGAGGAGTTTAAGTATCTCGGGGTCTTGTTCGCGAGTGATGGGAGAAGGGAGCGGAGATCGACAGACGGATTGGTGCTGCGGCTGCAGTGATGCGGACGCTGCACCGGTCCGTCGTGGTGAAGAGGGAGCTGAGTGTAAAAGCGAAGCTCTCAATTTACCGGTCGATCTACGTCCCGACCCTCACCTATGGCCACGAGCTGTGGGTAGTGACCGAAAGAACGAGATCGCGGATACAAGCGGCAGAAATGAGCTTCCTCCGAAGGGTGGCTGGCCTCTCCCTTAGAGATAGGGGTGAGAAGTTCGGCCATCCGGGAGGGGCTCAGAGTAGAGCCGCTGCTCCTCCACATCGAAAGGAGCCAGTTGAGGTGGTTCGGGCATCTGACAAGGATGCCCCTGGGCGCCTCCTGGGTGAGGTGTTCGGGCATGTCCCACCGGGAGGAGGCCCAGGGCAGACCCAGGACGCGCTGGAGAGATTATATCTCTCGGCTGGCCTGGGAACGCCTTGGTGTTCCCCCGGATGAGCTGGAGGAGGTGGCTGGGGAGAGGGAGGTCTGGGCTTCTCTGCTTAGGCTGCTGCCCCCGCGACCCGACCTCGGATAAAGCGGATGAGGATGGATGGATGGATGGATGGCACAAATAATTTGTGTGGCATCTTATTTAATGCCGAACACCTGATTGTTATATAAATAGTTTGAAATGTTTGTTTTTTTTGTTTTTTTTTAAAAAGGGTAAAAGGTAAATGGCTGCAAATAACTTTGTTTGCAAAACTTGTGCATATGGTTTTAAAATTGACAGTTTATATTTGCATTTAAAGTTATGAAATATGATTAATTAAACATGTTTGTGGTTGTTACAGTAAAAAATACAACTTTTTCTAATTTTATATTTTTTCTCTGATTTTAGATAAATTGTGTTATAACAGTATGTCAAAATGAAAACATAACTGTAAATTTAGTGGTGGGCAGATCGATCCAAATATTGATAGTATTGATGCCAAGTTGGCATCGGTATCGGATCGATACTAGCCTGGTGAGATCGATTCTTTACTTTGAGTTCTGCTTGTTTGCTATGCTGTGCTTTCAGCAAAAACGAAACAACCAGGTCGCTGGACTCACGGCTCCTGTGTCAGCGGAGAGCAGGCACACTTTGCTCCCTCTCCCCCACTCTTATGTTTCGGTGTTGCACTGACACGTCACGTGACTTAGACACTTTGGGGGTTGTTAAGTTGTTTACATTTTAATTATATATTGTTTTGTTGTTTTTGTTGTTGAGAATTTTAATTGTAATTTTTGTATTATAGTTTTACAGTATTTGTTTTAATTTGTTTACTGGTTTGCTTGCACTTAAGATTAAAAAAAAAAGAAAAAGATCGCCACCACGGCAGACCCGATGGCATTTTCATGCTTCGCAGCATCATTTATTCTTACAATAATCACAGGGTTGCTGTAACAGTACATTCAACGGCTTCAGCTCTCCCGCTGGCAGCCGTACACATCACCACTACCAAACCTGCAGCGGTATCGCAGAACACGCCCTGCCACATACCCCCCTCGCCCGCTTAACCTCACCCCGCGAGCAGGCGAGGGAACCGGGCCGAACCATCGGCGCCCCATGCCTCAGCCCAGCGACGGGGAAGTGTCCACTCTGGCGGTCGCCCGCGCCTCCAGCGGAAGCCTCGGAGCTGGCCTGATGGCCACCCATATGGCAAGCAGCGGCGGTGCAGTAGGTGTGGAAGTGAGCTGGGGCTCACAGGCAGCTGGCCGGCACGCAGGCTGCATGGTCCTGCGTGCCGGCCGCGGACAGCATGCCGCCCTCAGGCGTGGCAGGACCCCCGCGCACCTCGACCTCCGTCTCCAGCTTGGCAGGTCCCGCTGACGTGCCAGCCTCCGGCTCAACCCGAGCCGCGCGCTGTCCACCCTTACAGTGATCACACGGTTGCTGTAACAGCTACATTCAACGGCTGTACACATCAACACCAAAAACAACAACAGCACAAGCAGTACACAGGTTATAAGCCGGCGAGGGATCATTGTAGATGCCGTGAAGGTGAGTCCATCTCACCTGCAGCGGCATCGCAGACCACGAGCCGCCACAATAATAAAACTTTTTTTTTTTATTTATAAATAAATTATTTCTCCTAATTATGTCCTGGGTTTTAACTAATTAATAATACCAAAGGAAACATCACAAAAAACACTTAAGGTCATGAAAATTAATTGCGATTTAGCAATTCAATGAGGCATCCACCTTAGTTATTGAAAAGTATTGTATCGGTATTGGTATCGGCGATACTGGCCCGAATTTACTTGGTATCGGATCGATACCAAAATATGCAGTATCGCACACCACTATGTAAATTCAGACATGTGAGGTTGTGCTGAAAAGGATGATACCAAACAAGGCAAAGTAAATAGTATTTAAAGGTGAAATGTAGCGGAAACATCAAAAGTAGTCCAAAATGGCCAATTATACCCTGGAACTCAGAGGGTTAAACATTTTTTTTAAAGTAACGCAATAGTTGCTTTTCAAGTAATTAATTACTTTTAGAATCTTTTAACTCAGTTATTAGCTCACTTACTTTCTTGGAGAAGTAACTAGTAACTATAATTAATTACTTTTTCAAAGTAACTTGCCCAACACTGCTCGTAACACTGTGGTACGAAGAACTGAAGAAGTTTCATCTAATATTAAGAGACAGTTGGATGCAAAAGGAGTGGAGTTTGACTTTTTTTTCGATAGCTTGCGACAAAAGCACAGATGCATCTGACACCACTCAGTTACTGATTGTTTTTGGAAGAGTGGACAATAAAATGAACGTGGTGATAAAAAAAAGTGTTCAAAATGATGGTCAAAAAAACAAAACAAAACAACTAAAGAACGAGTGATGTACGGATTTATATGGCCCACAATGTTGTGCACTTTTGAGTAAGTTAACTCTTAATGTTTTTTTCCTGTTCACATGTTTTGAATTTAGATGTTTAATTTTTCTTCATTTTGTGTTTTTCGAATACATTATTTTGGTAAAAACATTTAATAATAAATAATTCATAATAAAAAACATTATAATAAAATTTGTGTGTGAAAAAAGGAAAGAAAATATAAAGTCATTCATGTGCATTGAATGTTAATGATTCAAAATATTTCAGGCTGAATGGTTGGCCCCCACACTTTCTCACCTTCCCAAATCTGGCCCTCTTTGCAAAAAGTTTGGACACCCCTGCATTAAACTCTGTCATAGGACTGTGTTAAATTGCACCCACAAAGGCTGGATTTTAGGCCTTTTGCTTCATGTGTGGATGAAAATAAGCTGAGGGATCATGACACTGGGAAAGTCTGTACCAGCATACTGGAGGGTCTATCTGTTAGCTGAACCTCTGATTCAGGAGGAACAATGAGGTTTTCATCCAGGCTGTGGAACTGTTGTACATTCCACGTTAACTTTGCTGTACATGAATAATGTTATATTACTTTTGTTATTCTTCTTTCGTGTCACTTGATATGTACACAGAAACACCTGTTACTCTGACAATTCTTCAGTGAGTTATTACTGATGACTAATTTACTCACAGAGTGTCCCTGAGTTTGCCTGGATACAAAGCAATCTCAAATGAAAAGTATACACCTCCTTCTTCCCTGATGGGTGGTGTGCAAGATTAAACAACACAGTAAGTCAATAAAAGGGAATGGCAAACAATAAAACCTAATGACTGATCTCAACAATTCAGAAAGCTGTCATGTGCTCATCTTTGAGAAACAATTTAGTCGTGGTTGTTTTGCTGTGTTCCTGTGTTTTTTCTATTCTATCAACTCTTCAGGTTTCTTTGTCCTGTCAGCTGCAGGGACAGTTTCATCTAAATGAGATGCACAAAACTGGAGATGTGATTCTGGGTGGACTGTTTCAAGTCCATTTCTTTTCAAGTGTTCCTGATCTGTCTTTTACCTCGCAGCCACAACAGCCGACTTGCCATAGGTAACAAAGACATGGAAAAAGCAAGAAAGAAATAGAATGAGAAAACTGTCAAACTTAGTGCCAGTATAAATATGTATTTTGTATCTGAAATAACTACACAATGGATCTTCTTTTTCATTGTTTTCTTAATATATGTCTTTAATTGTTATTCAGCTTCTCTGATTATTGATAATATTTCTACTTTTGCAACTTTTTCAAAAGGCACTCGTTTCCTTGTAATTTAAAACTTGTGTTGTATTATATATATTAATAATTAAAATTTTCTTGTCTTAGTGTGTATGTCCTAGGATTTAAGCTTGCACAGACCATGGCCTTTGCTATTGATGAGATCAACAGAAACTCAAACCTGCTACCAAATGTGACTCTGGGATATACTCTTTATGATAACTGCCTTCAACTTGGAATTGGATTCCGTGGAGCATTGTCATTAGCCAGTGGTCAAGAGGATCAAATTGTAGTAGATGATACATGTGTTGGAAATCCTCCAGTTGTAGGGATTGTGGGTGATTCGACCTCTACAAATTCTATTGCAATCTCCAACGTCTTAGGCTTGTA
This sequence comes from Oreochromis aureus, assembly GCF_013358895.1. NCBI lineage: Eukaryota > Metazoa > Chordata > Actinopteri > Cichliformes > Cichlidae > Oreochromis > Oreochromis aureus. The sequence continues at coordinate 14,777,131 of NC_052955.1, read as the reverse complement.
CAGAGTACCTATGGTAAGTTTTCTGCTTGACCATGTAACAGTTTTCTTGGATTACGTTGATTTGATTAAAAATGTAAACCCATTTCAAGAAAAAAAACTAATACTAATAATGCAGTCATGATGACAAAGTTAAGATATCTCTACGTGGATAGCTCTACAATATACAGTCTGTATCTTTCACAGGTGAGTTATTTTGCCACATGTTCCTGCCTGAGTGACCGTCAAAAGTATCCATCCTTCTTTAGAACGATCCCAAGTGATTCTTTCCAGGTGAAAATTTGTCATCAAAATTAAAATGGAAACACAAAAGTCTGTTTCAATATCTCTGTAAAAGAAGAAAACAGACAGATATGAAAATATTGGAAATAATAATATACTTAGTTTTGAGAATTATCCTCTATTTCGTTTCTGTATTGTGTCAAAGAATAAAGCTAAAGTGCAATTATATTTAAAGATTTTTCTTACACTTTAATCTGTATTCACTTAGGTACGTGCAATGATCCAAATTCTAAAACATTTTGGCTGGACTTGGGCAGGTCTGCTTGTCAGTGATGATGATTATGGGCTTCATGCAGCCAGATTCTTTCAGTCTGAGCTGAGTGTGTTGGGTGAATGTTGCCTGGCCTACACAGAGGTTTTACCCTGGGACAAAGACACAGAAGAACTCCGGAGGATTGTTGATGTGATGAAAACCTCTACAGCTCGAGTTGTCATTGTCTTTGAACATCCTAGTCGCATGATACACCTTATAGATGAGGTTTCACTTTAAAACACTTTAATGATTACTAGTTACAGAGGTCTTCATAATTAAATTGTGTAAAACACATATTACATATCATTGTCAGTACAGAAATTAGTACAAAAATGTAATAATTCAGAATTCATTTTAAAAATCAAAACTTTTTCAGTAAAAAAGTTGGAGGTTCAATATTACTACATAGATTTGGTCTAATTTAATTCACAGGTAGTAAGGCAAAATGTGACAGGCCTACAGTGGATAGCCAGCGTGGCCTTGACAGAATCTGCTGTGCTCCAAAAACCTCACTATATGCCATACCTGGGTGGTATACTGGGTATCACCATTCGTCAAGGAGAAATACCAGGGCTCAGGGAATTCCTGTTGCAAATACATCCTGAGCTACATCACAACAGTAGCTACAGAAATAGCTTGGTGAGACTTGAACATTTTTACTGTGTGTATGTCACAACAATTATATATTGTCATAATGTGTAACAAACATTTTTCAAAATATTTCAGGTGAATCAGTTTTGGGAATTCACATTTCAGTGCAGGTTTGCTCCAGCTCCAGCAGGCTGGCTGGAAGGTGGAGGTGCACTATGCACTGGACAGGAAGATCTAGGAAATGTGGACAATGAGTACTTGGACATTTCCAACCTGCGAACTGAGTATAATGTGTACAAAGCCGTTTATGCACTGGCATATTCCCTTGATGACATGCTGCAGTGCAAGCCAGGAAGAGGGCCTTTCAGTGGGAACAGCTGTGCCTCTTTGCAGTCACTGGAGCCTTGGCAGGTGTGGTATCATTGTACACTCCACCTTTGAACACATTGTTTTTTGCATGCTTTCAGAATTTCTGAAAAGGGATTTGCCATACTTCTGAGCAAAAGTAGCTAAGGTATTTTAGTCATGGAGGTCATTAACTTCTATACAGGATTATTAGTAATGTGCCTTGGTTGATTGAGACTTAGATAAAAATGACTTTATATATGTAGGTACCATAGATATAATATTATATTTGATTACTGAACTGAAAAATTGCCACTGTTTGCACTGTAAAGTTACTGGAGCCATGGCAGATGTGATATCATTTTACACTCCACCTATGAATAAATCACTCGTTCTATAATTAGTTTCGGAGCAAAAAGTAATTTACTTATTATACATTCGTTTTAAACAGCTTGTTTATTACATGGAAAGAGTGAATTTCACCACTCCATTTGGCGATCAAGTGTCATTTGATGAGAATGGTGATATAGTACCAATTTATGATGTTGTTAACGCGTTGTGGCTCCCTGATGGAAGTACTAAAATTCAGAAAGTGGGTGAGGTTAAAAGGACAGCTTTAAAAGGTGAAGAACTCATACTTGATGAAGGCAAAATCTTCTGGAACTTTGAATCCAAACAGGTTAGATATTTTTTTATTTGACAAGTACCTTTTATTTGACATTTACAGTATATAGAATTGTAGCAGGCAATAAATATTTATTTTTTATGTCCAATAGCCACCTCGATCAGTATGCAGTGAGAGCTGTCCTCCTGGTACCCACATGGTGAGAAGGAAGAGAGAGCCCGAATGCTGTTTTGACTGCATCCCCTGTTCTGAGGGAAAGATCACTAACAAGAGCAGTAGGTCTTTGTCTTTCTGTATGACATATTTGATTTAATTTCTGTGAAATATAGTATGCATTTCAACATCAACCCCTTTTTGTCAGACTCGTTGGAGTGCACCAGTTGTCCAGAGGATTTTTGGTCAAACCCACAGCGTGACCACTGTGCTCCCAAGAAGACAGAGTTTCTTTCCTATCATGACCCTTTGGGTATTTGTTTGACAGCAACCTCCTTACTGGGAACATTTATATGTGTTGTTGTTCTGGGGATCTTTATCTGCCATCGCACAACACCTATAGTACGTGCCAACAATTCAGAACTTAGTTTCCAGCTATTGTTGTCACTTAAGTTGTGTTTCCTGTGTTCACTTTTGTTCATTGGACGGCCCAGGATTTGGACGTGTCAACTCAGGCATGCAGCATTTGGGATCAGCTTCGTGCTTTGTGTCTCATGCATCCTGGTAAAAACCATGGTTGTTCTGGCTGTGTTCAAAGCCTCCAAGCCAGGAGGGGGAGCCAGTCTGAAGTGGTTTGGTGTTATGCAGCAGAGAGGAACAGTTCTGTTTCTTACATCTATTCAGGCAGCCATCTGCACTACCTGGCTTGTTTCTTCCTCTCCAACTCCACATAAGAACACCCAATACCACAATGACAAGATAGTGTATGAGTGTGCAGTTGGGTCCACTGTTGGTTTTGCAGTGTTGTTGGGCTATATTGGTGTGTTGGCTGTCCTCAGTTTTTTAATTGCATTCCTGGTGAGGAATCTCCCTGATAGTTTTAATGAGGCCAAGCTCATCACATTCAGCATGCTGATCTTCTGTGCTGTGTGGGTGGCCTTTGTTCCTGCTTATGTCAGTTCACCAGGAAATCTTGCAGATGCAGTAGAGGTATTTGCCATTCTTGCTTCAAGTTTTGGACTCTTGATCACACTGTTTGGACCCAAATGTTACATAATCCTGTTGAGACCAGAGATGAACACAAAGAAAGCTGTTATGGGTCGTGGGATTGTGTCATAAAATTTTCAGTTCATGTCAAAAGGATTTTTTTTTTGCACAGTTTAGGCCAAAAATTAAATAAACAATTAAAATGAACAAATGTTAAATATTAAAGACAGTTTTTTAGTCGTTTTTGTTGTTGTTCTGTTAAAATGCAGTTTATATACAAAACACCAGACTTTTCAAAGAGAAGCATTGACTTTGTTACACTCCACTGTAAAATGTACCTATTACAGAAATTAAATGTAATTGAAACTCTTTTAATAAACTACGCTTTCAACTTGAATTCATTTAGCAGTTCTAATCTCTATTTTTGTATATTTGGTCTGTCTTGAACTGATCGTGAACAAAACCATGCTGATCATTTCAAGAAAACAACTCAGGCAGTACTCAAATACAGGTCTCAACTTTCAAACTTCAGTGCACATTATTTTCAGTTTAAAATGTGCGACAATCAAAACTTAACGATAGTGACAATTCCAGGCTCCCAGACACACAAGGCTCTCCAACAGTTTCCTAGAATTTCCAATTTCGCTGTGCAAGAAACTGCACAATGACAATAAAAGCTCTAAGTCTAGGTCTGAGAATCAGAATATTTTATTAATTCCTAAGGCAATTATGTCAGATGCAGTTGCTCCAATCAGTAACAGTAATAGACTAAACTATTTCAACAATACAATATGTTACAGATTTTACAAATTTAACCCTTTAAAACCGGTCAGAGTGGGCACACTCCGTTTTGCGTAACTATTTTTAAATCCCTGTAGAACTGCAACCACGTAAGCTAGCGCAATTTTTTTTTTTGCTTATGAAACCGGAGGAGTTGTACTTTCATCTTATGTCATTAGCTTGTCCTAGGTCATGGTCTCCTTCCACATGTAGCTTTGCAAAAAATGCATAAAAAGCACTTTCAGCAACAAAAACATAATATTTCAGAAACATGCTTTGCCAATCCGACCAGCTGTTCATAACACTTCCTATGTTGGAATATACGTCAGCGCGAACTATCGCATGTCCGCCATTACCTGCCCGAAACCGGAAGTGATGTCATTTTAGTGGAAAATTTAGTTTTTTACCTTCAGGGTCTTATAAACCTATACTGGTGTTTTTAAAAGTCATGTTTGACTTTATGCTTTTCTGTATAGTTTCTGGGAAGCTTAAAACTCAAATTGCACTGCTGGAAATAGTTTATTTCGATGCACATGCTGGGTTTTTTGGGGGGTTTTTTGGCAAATTTGCATTGTAATATTTATTTTCGTTTTTCCTGCAGTATATAAAAATTGGTGTATCTCAAAAGTAAAACTATGAAGACACTCAAAATAAATTTCCTGTTGTTGCAAACTATTTTGTGCAACTTTTTTGTTTTTACAGTTTTGAGGGATAAACCTCTTAAATTTTTCTAACTAGAAATATATGTAAAAAAACAAACAAAAACGATTTTCAATTTTTTTGTAGTTTATTGCACTTTTTTGCAATTTGTGTAGTTATTATGCACTTAATGCATACATATTATTAAAGTTTGGGCTATAATGGTTGTATTGATGTATAGCAACTTGAAATGTTCCCAAAAATGGCACTACAGCATGTAAAAATATAAAGATAAGCTTTGGCAGACTTGGTTCTATGGTAGGTCTTAAAGGGTTAAGAAATAGCACTAATATATACAAATCAATAAATTATAAATATCAAGAATTAACAGAGGTGGTTATAAATAAATATCAAGAATATTGAAAAGAATATTACAGAGTAGAAAAGAGCATGCACAAAAAGGGTGTAACTATTGCAGTGTTTACAGTGTATTAGATGGAGGAGTTGTACAGGGAGATGGCCACGGGCAGGAATGATTTCCTGTGTCGTTCATTAGCTATGGTCATAGTACCTATGGTGTCCTAGGCTCCATAAATGCTAAAGAGGTAATTATTATTTCTCAGTTGCAGTGAATTAAAAGAAGAAAAACAGTAGAAAACTAAACAGCAGAAAGAAGAAGAGAAATAACAATTTAACATAAACCAGTGACACACTCCGGGGCCTGATCAACCCTGGCAGGGCTCCTTGGATGAGGGTGTAGTGATAATGACCGAAACACCCGATGAATCGAAGGTCCACCACTGACTAAGTGTCCCAAATTTTAATGTGATAATTTAGATCAGATCTTTAATCCGTAAACCCAACCTAAGAAGAAAAACATGGCAGATTAGCTTGGGTAAAAGACCGAAAGTTGAGGCACACAACGATGTGTCCTGCTGGTAAAGTTTCTGGGCTGCTTTTCCTCATAACAGCCATCCCTCAAGATTCTCTCCATTTAAAGCAATGAATTATCAGGAACTGTAACATCTAGTACTCTTGCTGAATCAGCAGAGAGGTCTATTAATACATGTTGATTGAGAAAAGTGACTGAAAAGGAAGTACTCAATGGATCATGGAAACCCCCCAGCAGTCTACACCTATTGCAGAATAACTAAGGGAGGATTCAGGGTCACCTGATCCAGCCTTAACTATATGATTTAGAAAAAAGGAAAGTTTTAAGCCTAATCTTAAAAGTAGAGATAGTGTCTATCTCCCCAATCCAGAGTGGAAGCTGGTTCCACAGAAGAGGGGCCTGAAAACTGAAGGCTCTGCCTCCCATTCTATTTTTAAATACTCTAGGAACAACAAGTAAGCCTCCAGTGCGAGAGCAAAGTGCGCTAATGGAGTGATTTGGTACTATAAGGTCATTAAGATAAAATGGGGCCTGATAATTTAGGACCTTGGAGGTGAAGAGCTCCTGAGTCTCCTGACGGTTTTCCCAGAATCTCTTCGAGGCAGTCCGAAAGTCTTTTTTCATAGCCTCTCCGAACTACTCCCACACCCGGCCAGACCCCATGGACTAAGGCCCGACCACCAGACGCTCACCCTAGGGCACCCTCCCCGGGCGTGGCTGCAGGGCGGGGACCCGGTAAACCTATCTCGAGTAGGGTGAACAGTCCCCTCGATGGTCTTCTCATAGTGGTCTTCTGAATCGCTCTTTGTCTGGTCCCTCACCCAGGACCAATTTGCCATGGGAGACCCTACCAGGGGGCAAAAAGCCCCCAGACAACAAATTTGCTAGAACTAAACCAACACAAGTCCAGTTGAAGCATATAGTAAGCTGGGCAACAGCAGATGCTTTGTAAATATAATCAGGGAGTATTCTGAAAGAATTTGGATGCTCGAGCTTGACATTCAGACAAAAACAGCTGTTTTAATTAGTTTTGGAGGAAAAAGTAATTTACTTATTATACATTCCTTTTAAACAGCTTGTTTATTACATGGAAAGAGTGAACTTCACCACTCCATTTGGTGATCAAGTGTCATTTGACGAGAATGGTGATGTGGTACCAATTTATGATGTTATTAACGCGTTGTGGCTCCCTGATGGAAGTACTAAAATTCAGAAAGTGGGTGAGGTTAAAAGGACAGCTTTAAAAGGTGAAGAACTCATACTTGATGAAGACAAAATCTTCTGGAACTTTGAATCCAAACAGGTTAGATATGTTTTTATTTGACAAGTACCTTTTATGACATTTAGAGTATATACAATTGTAGCAGGCAATAAATATTTATTTTTTATGTCCAATAGCCACCTCGATCAGTATGCAGCGAGAGCTGTCCTCCTGGTACCCACATGGTGAGAAGGAAGAGAGAGCCCGAATGCTGTTTTGATTGCATCCCTTGTTCTGAGGGAAAGATCACTAACAAGAGCAGTAGGTCTTTGTCTTTCTGTATGACATATTTGATTTAATTTCTGTGAAATATAGGATGCATTTCACCATCAACTCCTTTTTTTCAGACTCCTTGGAGTGCACCAGTTGTCCAGAGGATTTTTGGTCAAACCCAGAGCGTGACCACTGTGCTCCCAAGAAGACAGAGTTTCTCTCCTATCATGACCCTTTGGGCATTTGTTTGACAACAACCTCCTTACTGGGAACATTTATATGTGCTGTTGTTCTGGGGATCTTTGTCTGCCATCGCACAACACCTATAGTACGTGCCAACAATTCAGAACTTAGTTTCCAGCTATTGTTGTCACTTAAGTTGTGTTTCCTGTGTTCACTTTTGTTCATTGGACGGCCCAGGATGTGGACATGCCAACTCAGGCATGCAGCATTTGGGATCAGCTTTGTGCTGTGTGTCTCATGCATCCTGGTAAAAACCATGGTTGTTCTGGCTGTGTTCAAAGCCTCCAAGCCAGGAGGGGGAACCAGTCTGAAGTGGTTTGGTGCTATGCAGCAGAGAGGAACAGTTCTGTTTCTTACAGCTATTCAGGCAGCCATCTGCACTACCTGGCTTGTCTCTTCCTCTCCAACTCCACATAAAAACACCCAATACCACAATGACAAGATAGTATATGAGTGTTCAGTTGGGTCCACTGTTGGTTTTGCAGTGTTATTGGGCTATATTGGCATGCTGGCTTTCCTCAGTTTTCTAATTGCATTCCTGGTGAGGAATCTCCCTGATAGTTTTAATGAGGCCAAGCTCATCACATTCAGCATGCTGATCTTCTGTGCTGTGTGGGTGGCCTTTGTTCCTGCTTATGTCAGTTCACCAGGAAATCTTGCAGATGCAGTGGAGGTATTTGCCATTCTTGCTTCAAGTTTTGGACTCTTGATCACACTGTTTGGACCCAAATGTTACATAATCCTGTTGAGACCAGAGATGAACACAAAGAAAGCTGTTATGGGTCGTGGGATTGTGTCATAAAATTTTCAGTTCATGTTAAAAGAATTTTTTTTTTCACAGTTTAGACCAAAAATTAAATGAACAAATGAAATTAACAAATGCTAAATATTAAATCTTTTTTGTTGCTGTTCTTTTAAATTCCAGTTTAAATACAAAACAACCAAACTTTTCAAAGAGAAGCATTGACTTTTTTACACTCCACTCTAAAAATTAACCTATTAAGGAAGTTAAATGTAATTGAAATTCTTTTAATAAACTAAGCTTTCAAGTTGGATTCATTTATCACTTTTACTCTATATTCTTGTATATGTGGTCTGTCTTGAACTGATGGTGATCAAAACCATACTGATCATTTCACGAAAACAACTAAGGTAGGAGTCAAATACAGGTCTCAACTTTCAAACTTCAGTTCAGTTTGTTTTCAGTTCAAAATGTGCAACAATCAGAACTAAAGAGTAGTGACAATGCCAGGCTCCCAGACACACAAAGCTCTCTAAAGATCTCTCCAAACAGACTCTAAAACGATTCTCATCCAGAGAGTTTATCTCCAAATCAGATTCAGAATCAGCATACTTTATTATTCCCTCAGGAAATTATGTGGGTTACAGTTTCCCCAAGACAGTAACAGTAACAGTTTAAACAATTTAAACAATATGACATGTTACAGATTTTTATAAATTTAAGAAATAGCACTAATATATACAAATCACTCAATTATAAATATCAAGAATTGACAGAGGTGATTTTAAATAAATATCAAGAATATTGACAAGAATATTACAAAGTCGAAAAGAGCATGAACAAAAAGGGTGTAACTATTGCAGTGTTTACGGTGTATTAGATGGAGCAGTTGTACAGGGAGATGGCTACGGGCAGGAATGATTTCCTGTGTCATTCAGTGGTCCTCTTTGGTAATCTCAGTCTCTCACTCAATGTGCTTCTTTGACTAGCCAGCATGACATGGAGTGGGTGAAAGGTATTATCCAGCATTTTCTTTACCTTGGAAAACATCCACCTCTCAGACACTAGGGCTGGGGGCAATATGGCCTAAAATCCATATTGCGATATATTATTTTCTTCTATGTACCGTATTTTCTGCAGAATAAGGTGCACTCAAAATCCTTTAATTTTTTTAAAAATCGACAGTGTGTCGTATAATCTGGTGTGCCTTATGTATGAATTCTGGTTGTGCTTACTGACGTCGAACTGATTTTATGTGGTACACGGCACTCAAAAAGCTGTCAAAAAATGTTTTAGTGCGACTTTGGTAAGCTACGAAGTTGCACCGCTTGATGGATTGTCTGAGCATTATGGCTACCGTAGTCAGGAGCCTAATCTGGGTCCAAAACTCCGTCAGCTTCATGTCCCAAAGTCAAACGAACACTGCAGCATCACTGAGAGTTAAAAACTGTCTGAATTCTTTAATCTTAAATAAAATGGTTAGCGTTGCTGCTTTACCAGGTGTAACAATTACGTTTAACATCTGGGCATTCATGAAAACAGAATTTTTTTAATTTAACGTAGTTTGAAGTTAGCAGGAAGTTATCTCGCTAGTTTCCACCTAAACATGATATACCATGTTCTGACTGAGAGATTTCTGAAAAAATTAAAACGTACAGCTCTGCTATCACTTCCAACATAAATGAATACAGAAAACTAAACAGCAGTGACTTTTTTAGGGTTACTGAAGTTGGGTTAGCTGGTATATAATGATGTGCTACGTGATCGATAGCAACACTGCAATGTTAGCATAATATAAAGATCTGAGCACAAAGACAAGCACGCAAGCTTTGTTCACAGATAAGTTCATATTACATACAGTACAGGGCCCAGGCTTACTAATGGTGACAATGGCAATGATCCAGCGAAGACTTATGCTAAGCAGTTCGCTTAAGACAAGGTACTAGCGAGTTATCAGTCTCAGGTGAGTGAACATCCTTTGGTGTGTAGAAACCACAAGGCAGGAACTTATGAAAAGTCCAGATAAATCCCAGTACATTGTACACACACACACACACACACACACACACACACACACACACAAACAGATAAGGAGAGAGACGAAGCAGAGGGAGCTAGAATCAACTTCAAAAGGTTTGGTGAAATTGGGTTTCTTTGATTCCATGTGGACGGGAATGTTCTTTGTGGAAAAACAAACCTTTTGACCTGGTTGATAGGCTGTTGCAGCAGTTCGATGAAGATTGGCTACACGTCTGGTTCTCAGGAGTTCAGATCGGGTTGCTTTGTATAGATAGCAACACCTGTGGATACTGTGCTGAGGGCACCATTAGTTCACCCTCAAGCAGAGGGGAAGAGAGTAGGTTGGTAGTCAAGGGATGCCTCAAACAGTGACAGATCTGTGGCTGAGAATGTCATCGAGTTATGGCCATATTCCACCTTATTCCCCTCCAGGTGGCTTGTGTTCTGGAGGCAATGCAGCAGAGTGCGAATTCTAGCTCCTGTTTCACACGCTCTGTTTCTCTGTGGATGGAAACTAAGATAAACTAACTTGAGCTCAAGTCCTGAAAAGATTTACTTCCATGAATATTCCAATGAATAATTTTCAAGAGCATGCAAGGCACTTAGAGCTGGTTGGGGTGTCCACCACTGGGATCCGGTTCCTTCCTCTATGCATCCTCTAAGAATTCAATTTCCAATGTTAGAGAGCCCGTGATGTAAGATGTAGGTAGGATGGTTTCATCTTCGGGTTGGTTATCTGTGGAGGAGAACTGTCTGGATAAAGCATCTGGTTTAACGTTCCATGATCCGATTCTGTAGATAATGGAGAATATAAAGCAAGGAAAGAAAAGGGCCCACAGGACTTGTCATCCATTCATCCTCTCGGAAGTTTGCTGGCAAGGAAGAGTTTTATGGTTCGTCCAATCACTGCCCTAAGGCCAGTTTCCACTCAGCCAGTTTCCATTCTTCCAGCACCATCTTGATGACCAGGATATGTCCTTCAATGCACACATTAAACAAATATGTAGGAATGCTTTTTTCCATATGTGCAACATCTCTAAAATTAGAAATATCCTGTCTCAGAGTGATGCTGAAAAACTAGTTCATGCATTTATTACTTCTAGGCTGGACTACTGTAATTCATTATTAATTAATTATTATCAGGATGTCCTAAAAACTCCCTGAAAAGTCTTCAGTTAATCCACAATGCTGCAGCAAGAGTATCTTAATGACCTTTTATTACCATATCACCCCATTAGAGCACTTTGCTCTCGCACTGCAGGCTTACTTGTTTTTCCTAGAGTATTTAAAAGTAGAATGGGAGGGAGAGCCTTCAGTTTTCAGGCCCTTCTTCTGTGGAACCAGCTTCCAGTTTGGATTCGGGAGACAGACACTATCTCTACTCTAAGATTAGGCTTAAAACTTTCCTTTTTTCTAAAGCATATAATTAGGGCTGGATCAGGTGTCCCTAAATCCTCCCTTAGTTATGCTACAATAGGTGTAGACTGCTGGGGGGGTTCCCATGATGCATTGAGTATTTCCTTTTCAGTCACTTTTCTCACTCAACATGTGTAGACCTCTCTACTGAATCACACTTGTTATTAATCTCTGGCTCTCTTCCACAGCATGTCTTTCATCCTGTCTTCCTTCTTCAGCCCCAACCGGTCCCAGAAGATGGCCGCCCCTCCCTCTGCTGGAGGTTTCTTCCTGTTAAAAGGGAGTTTTTCTTTCCCACTGTCACCAAAGTGCTTGCTCATAGGGGGTCATATGATTGTGGGTTTTTTTTCTCCATACGTATTATTGCAGGGTCTACGTTACAATATAAAGCGCCTTGAGGTGACTGTTGTTGTGATTTGGCTCTCCCACTAATTGGCTTCTTTTCAGACAATTAAGAAACAAATGTACTTCCTCTATTAAGAAAGCTAAAGCAGAATGTCTTTTTTTTTTTTTTTTGGAGGAAGCTCGGAGTCAATTTAATCACCAGCACAAGAAATGTACAATCAGAAATTTCCGACATAAATACAAGCAATAAAGAAATTTTTAAAAGGGGAAAAGAAAATTGTGGATCTTTTTTTCCACTTTACATATTTATTCACAATGATTTTCTTCATTTTCTTAAAACAAAGAGAAAAAAAAAAAACACACCTTCAGAATTAGTTTCTGAAGCATAGCACCAAAATAGACATATTCAGAATATGTTTATTTTTTCTGTCACCACAGAGAAACTACATAATCCACAGAAGTTCTGGAAAATCATTAAGTCTCTTTCAGTGAGTAAAAGCTCACATGCTCTACCCACCTACGTTTTTAAAGATTCTGTTCCTGTTTATGATAGAAAGGAGATTATGAATTGCTTTAACAAGCACTTTATATCTCCCGGCTCTTTGTTTGACTCTCTAAATCCACTCTCTGTAAAATCCTGCACAAACTTTCCAGTGTACACTGGTCAGCCATTTAACTTTGTTCCTTTTTCTGTGCAGGAAGTCTGTAAAGCTCTTAAAGTGTTAGATCATAGAAAATCTTCAGGACCCAATTTACTAGATCCTTACTTCTTGAAGCTGGCAGCTGATTTTGTGGCAGAGCCTCTCACAACACTTTTCAACCTCAAACTGGATATGAATGAAATTCCCTCAGTAAGGAAATCAGCTTTTCCACGGCCGCGACAGCGATAATGTCCAGCCAACGGCCTGGAAAGTGGCCGGACAGGACGAGGAGGTGCAGGCCGGACAGGACGGAGGACGTGCAGGCCGGACAGGACGAGGGAGCCGCAGATGGTGGCGCTGCAGGCGACGAAGGCTGGACAGGTCCCTCAGACCCTCCAGCGGAGACAGAAGGCTGAACAGGCCCCTCGGACCCTCCAGCGGAGACAGAAGGCTGAACGGGCCCCTCGGACCCTTCAGTGGAGAAAGACCATGGCTGGAGCGGTTCTCCAGAACCCCCAGCCGGAACAGACGGCTGGACAAGCCCCTGGGTCCCTACAGCAGAGACAGACAAAGGCTGGTGCGGTTCTCCAGAACCCCCCGCGGGAACAACAGACGAAGGCCGAATGGGCCCCTCGGACCCTCCAGCAGGAACAGGTGGCTGGACAGGCTCCTCGGGCCCTCCAGCGGAGACAGGCTGCTGAACGGGCCTTCGGACTCTTCAGTGGAAGATGTGCAGCACCTGAAACTACAGATACTGGATGCCTGTGCTGGCATTTCTCCTGCGGTGTTGCTATCAGTGTGTGAAGAGTGGGAGAAGAGGGTTGCATTGACAATCCAACACAATGGGCAGCACATTGAACACATTTTATAAGTGGTCAGAAACTTGTAAATTTTTCTTGTGACATTACCAATAAGTTTGATGTGTCACATGGCCCTCTTCCTATTGAAAAATCAAAAGTTGTATCCAAGATGGCCGACTTCTAAATGGCCACCATGGTCACCACCCATCTTGAGGAGTTTGCCCCCTCACATATACTAATGTGCCACAAACAGGACTTTAATATCACCAACCATTCCCATGTTATTACGGTGTATCCATATAATTGGCCCACCCTGTATAATACAAAAATTACAATAAAATTCTCAACAACAAAAACAGCTGGTGAAAATATAATATGTAATATAATAAAATATAATATGTAAATGTAACAGTGTTAGAAAATAGCTTAATGAATTTCCTCAAAATTGATGTGCTTTGTGAATAGTTGGAGCCACCTGGTGGACAAATACCGCAACTGCAACTTTTAAGGTTCCAAATTGCTGCACAGCGCATGCCTCAGCAAAGGAAAATACTCCCAAGCTGGTGGTAGGTGCTTGTGAGCGATGCTGTTGTCAATTTTGTATGTGTATTAACAAAAACATTCTTATAGTGATAATTGTCAACATGTATTTTGATTGTAAGCAGTACTAGCATGTATCCTGAAAGTTACAGGCATTTTGATGCATGGGTAGTAACCAGTGTTGGGTAAGTTACTTTAAATTAGTAACTTAGTTACATTACTAGTTACTTCCATCAAAAGTAACTCTGATGAGCAGATGAGCTGCATCCAGGGCTGGACTGGGACAAAAAAATCGACCCGGGCATTTTGACTACAGACCGGCCCGCCATTATAGGAAAAATCATAAAGCCTTTGAATGAAAACAAACACTGTTGTGACAGTGATGTACACTGTCTTGATGGTATATATGTATCAATCTATCAATCGTTTGTTGTAAGACTCAGATAATTATTTATTAAAAGCTAGACATTTTAAATGAGAATAAGAATGAAAAGTATTTCTTTGTGCCCCCCTTTCCCTGTTAATGCCCTACCTGGTCCCCTGGCATCACTTTGCTAGATCCGCCCCTGCACAGTTACCAGCTGTCAGCTACATAGAAAAGGATCCTGGTGTTATTTGTCTCTCAGAAACAGTTCATAACTTCAACTCAGTCATGTGACCTAAAAGGTAAACCTGTTTCTCCATCACCTGTTCAGCTCCGATGATTCAGTAAGGACATCTCCTGGTTTCATCTTCATGTTTCCCTCTCACCACATATCCAAACCGATATCATGACGAGCAGCTTTTCCAGCTGTGGCTCCAGCAAACATCAGCTGATACTAGAAATTAATATTAAATAAATTCTAACAACAGCTGATCAAGCTTAAACGTGCTGCTCTTGTTTAACGCGACATCCGCTGGTTTCCTCTTTCTGGCGCAAAGTGGGCGATAAACAAACAAGAGAGAAAAGCCGATCAGCTGATCATTGATCAGTTTCACAATTGAAGTAGAAACAAGAGAGGGAGGGGAGAGAATGAGAGAAGAAGAGGCAGCTGACAGCGTAAACACAGAATAACTCCAGCTTTGTGTGTTTTTCATTGTAGCTGAAGTACGGGGCAAACTGTGTTCCTTTTCACCTCAATACGAAACGCATAATGTTTTCTCTGAATACGAGTGTTACACCGGGAGGCGCGGTGAGGGAAACATTAGACTTCACACTGTCTTAACTGAAGTAATTGCTTTATTATCTCTTGCCAATATCATGCACATACAGACAGCAACTTCTCAAAAATGGCCCCCAATCCATTTCCTGCTCCCTTTAAATACTCTAAAGACCACGCCTTCTCAATTCAGACTGGCCTATAAAGGAGCTACAATTGAGGCAGGCCTCCTCTTTACTGGAAAAACAAGATGGCCACCACAGAGGTAACCTGCAAAACACATTGTTACATGAATGCTTCCCAACAACGAGACGATTCCGTTTTTTAGGGCACAGTTGGCAATTCTAATAATTAATCTTATGAACAAAATAAAGTTCAACATCAGTAACATAGCACCCACACAGCTGCATAGAAACTCCGTCATGCTAGCTAGCACGCAGTACGCAAAAGTCAGCATAACGAAAATAAACTCCACCTAAACTTGGTTTATATCTGACCCAGATAGACTGCAGGTCATAACTTCTTACCTGAAGTTCCGTTCACCTCACACTCGGACGGGCGGCCGCTTCGGGTCTCTCCTCTTGCCTCCACTTTCTCTTATCCACCTGCTGGCCTCCACCACTTGCTAATGTTACTGAATCTGTGGAAGCTCCGCGATAGCCACCACACGAAGTAACGAATAACGAGCCTATCTAAATCCCAGTAACGAGTAACGCGTTCCTGATTTTGGCATAATAACTAGTTACCGTGCTCGTTACCACAATAATAACGTAGTTACTGTAACGCGTTACTTAATAACGCGTTAGTCCCTACACTGGTAGTAATTCACGAGTAGCATTTTTAGTTAGCATGCTAAGTGAGTACTCGTTAGGTAGTCGGGTGCTTTTTGACTTGCACTCAGCTCTAATGTTTCTCTATGAGATTTTAATTGTTCTAATTCTTGTTAACAGAACTGAATGTTGCAGTTGCTTTTCACACTGTTGATGACGACTGTGTGCTGTTTTCTTTGTACCAGGTAGGTACTGTTAAGTACAAGTTTTAGTTGATGCTGTTGTATAGGCAAAAAAAAAAAGATGAACAATGATAATTGTGTTATTATAGAAAAGCTGTTTTTATATGTTATTGTTGTTGTTGGTTAGGAAAAAGGAGATATAATGTCTCTCATCTCTCAGTTACCACAAGGAGAAAAATAAATAAATAATACTGCCACTATATGATCACAGGTTTGGTTACAGCTAGAACTTTTAAAGAAAGACTTTGTTGATGTTGTGTTGTATAAATATATATTAGTCATTTGTTAAGTGTTATGTTTGGAAAAAAAGGAAAATACTCCCAAGCTGGTGAACTGAATGTTGCAGTTGTTTTCCACACTGTTGATGACGACTGTGTGCTGTTTTCTTTGTACCAGTTGCCAGAATAAAGAGGGAGCCCAGAGTAAGGGAAAGTCCAGCATCGCAGTGCCGTTCTTTCTACATGGGCATATCACACCACTTGCACCATAGACTCACAGAACAGCAACAGCTACATAAACAACTTAACACCCCCCTAAAGCGTCAAGTCACATCACGTGACAGCGCAACATAAATCAAATCAAACATCTAAACACGGTGGGGGGGTGCAAAGTGTGCCTGCTCTGCGTTGACACAGGAGCGGCGAGTCCAGTGACCTGGCTGTTTCGTCTTTGTCGAAAGCCCAGCATTGCAAACAACAGCCGAACTTAAAGAATCGATCTCACCAGGCTAGTATTGATCCGATACCGATGCCAACTTGGTATCGATAGAATCGATATTTGGATCGATCTGCTCACCACTACCTCCCAGGCTTCTAGAGTTCTGATTGCCCAACATTACGTTTTTAGCGTTTACATGTGGACGAAGATATTTTTTCAAAACTGCACGTGTGGACGGGATTTTTTTAAAAACTCAAACGGAAAATCTCGGTTTTCAAAAATACCCGTGTACGTGTGGATGTAGCCTGAGTGCAGAGTTGAAAGCTGGGGTGGGGCTTTGTGTTGGGGTCTGACAGACACAGGCCGTCCAGTCGGTTCTATGCAGCAGACAGTCCCACAGTGGTGCTTGACGGATCGAGAAAGAAACACTTCTCTAACAGACTGAAACTTTACAATCAGGGAATGAGAAACAGGAGGAAACACAGCTGGGGAAAATTGGAGCTGAGGAGACTGAGAGAAGTAAAACAGGCTGTGTCCCAATTAAGAGACCGCACGCGTGAAGTACACATTTTGAGTGCGATTACGTCACCGCCACGCGACGACGGCTGTCCCAATTCGAAGTGTACTTCAAATGCATACTCCAAATGCGCCGTCGATTTCCCCAAATATCAAGCGTGGTCCGGTGCACGCTTCGTGGTCCCATATATCCCACAATTCATAGCGCGGCGGTGGGTGTGGATAATTTTGCCACAAAATAAGGCAGACGGCAGAAGGGAGCGGCCGAAGAGTGAACTGTCAAAAGTAAGTACTGAATATGATGTCACTTATTTATGTGCGAATGTTTAATAATGAAGAACATTAAAACATTAATGTTGGCCACATGTCGGCAAAGTTATGTGACATTAGTGATGTTTGTACTTTCAGCGTTAACTTGGTTTTAAAGCCTCTACTTCAAAATATATATATAGTTGACCTTAATCTTACAGAGAATGTGATGATTTTATGGATAATTAAAGTCAGTCATATATCCACAAACACAACAAGCTGAAAGTCAGTGAATGCTGCTCGGTTTGCAGTCCTGAATATCACGGCACAAGCGGGATCCACTGCACTGTTAATGTTAGCTATGTTATATTGCTGCCTCTGTTCGGTGGTGTCGAGCTAAACGGACTTTAACGTGTGTTTGAACGAGCTGACGGTTCACTCGTTAAGCTGAAAGAAAGATGCTTTAATCACAGGAGTCACACATGTGTCCACTGTACCATCTGGGAACTCTTCTTGTTTAGCACTCGTAATAATACAAACACGAAATCCTCCTTCTCTTGTGCTGTTTTGTAGCAGTGTGTACACCTGAGACTGTCACCTGTCTGTCTGTCTGTCCTGCACTCTCTCTCTTTCTTTCTCTCTGATTGTGGAATAAAAGTATGAACATGTATTTATAAGTTACACTTGTGTTTGAATCCTGCAGCTTATCGCACATTTGATTTCCATGTGTGACAACTGCAAGTGTCCAGAGTGAGGACAGACTGAGGGACCCACTGCTGCACATCATATGTGAGGCTTTGCACCCCTGATGATCCACCAGGACAAACTCAGCAGTGTGTGAAGAAGAGGAGGAGGAAGAGCCAGCAGCAGCTGACAGATGGAGAGAATAGACAAACTGTTCCCTGTTTGTGAAGGACTGCTAGGAAAGTTTAAAATAACTAATTGTCTGTCCTGAATCAGCCTTATTAGGTAATGTTCAAATAATTTTATCATTCCAGTGTTTTCAGTGTGTGAGAAAGTACTCACACAGTACTTCAAGTTAAACACTATGAAAGGCAGCAACAAGTTTAATGTTCAGAAACCTAAAGTATGTATCAGCAGCAGAATGGACCTAAAAATAAATGTTTGTTTCAGTTCTATGAAGCTTTGAGTATTTTGGATTAGTAGTACTGCTGTATTTGTTCCATCATATTGCTGTAATTGTTTATATGCTTTATATATTCTGAGGTAAGTTGATCTATAGCGTTAAATCATTTTCTATAAGGATGTTTTGTGTTTATATACTTTCTGCCCAGTTTGACCCATTTAGCAGAAGTCAGCCTGTTTAAGGCTCTGATATCTATTCTGTATGACTTAAAGCAGTTATGACATGGTCTGATTTTCTCACCCAATAAAGGAATATTTAATATATCAGTCTACTCTTCATTTTATCAGAAACAGTTTTCACAGCTCGTACATTTTGTTTTTACACATATATGTAAGCATTGAGCCAAATGTAATGCCAACATATTAAACGAACAATATTTGTCTCTTATGTATAATACATCTGTATATACACTGTCAAAGGTACTTGTCTTTGAGTGAAGATTTAAGGTGATAGGAAATATAAATAACTGCAACTTGAATATTTGACCCAGAGTTCAAGCTCACTGCTGTAATATATCCTGTAATATGTATGTATGTATATATATATATATATATATGTATATATATATATATATATATTTATATCTCATAATAATCTGACAATACATATAATATTGGCCATATTATTTACATTACCAAAGTGAGATGATTTTAGTCTCATGAACATCCATCCATCCATCCATCTTCATCCGCTTTATCCGAGGCCGGGTCGCGGGGGCAGCAGCCTAAGCAGAGAAGCCCAGACCTCCCTCTCCCCAGCCACCTCCTCCAGCTTATCCGGGGAACACCAAGGCGTTCCCAGGCCAGCCGAGCGATATAATCTCTCCAGCGTGTCCTGGGTCTGCCCTGGGCCTCCTCCCGGTGGGACATGCCCGAACACCTCACCCAGGAGGCGCCCAGGAGGCATCCTTATCAGATGCCCGAACCACCTCAACTGGCTCCTTTCGATGTGGAGGAGCAGCGGCTCTACTCTGAGCCCCTCCCGGATGGCCGAACTTCTCACCCTATCTCTAAGGGAGAGGCCAGCCACCCTTCGGAGGAAGCTCATTTCTGCCGCTTGTATCCGCGATCTCGTTCTTTTCGGTCACTACCCACAGCTCGTGGCCATAGGTGAGGGTAGGGACGTAGATCGACCGGTAAATTGAGAGCTTCGCTTTTTACACTCGGCTCCCTCTTCACCACGACGGACCGGTGCAGCGTCCGCATCACTGCAGCCGCAGCACCAATCCGTCTGTCGATCTCCGGCTCCCTTCTCCCATCACTCGCGAACAAGACCCCGAGATATTTGAACTCCTCCACTTGGGGCAGGAACTCATCCCCGACCCGGAGTGGGCACTCCACCCTTTTCCGGCTGAGAACCATGGCCTCAGATTTGGAGGTGCTGATCCTCATTCCCGCTGCTTCACACTCGGCTGCGAACCGCTCCAGTGCGAGCTGGAGGCCTCCACCTGATGAAGCCAACAGAACCACATCATCCGCAAAAAGCAGAGATGAGATTCTGAGGCCACCGGGCGAAAGCCCTCCGCCACTTGGCTGCGCCTAGAAATCCTGTCCATAAAATTATGAACAGAACCGGTGACAAAGGGCAGCCCTGGCGGAGCCCATCACCCACCGGGAACGAGTCCGACTTATTGCCGGCAATGCGAACCAAACTCTTGCAACGGTTGTATAGGGATCGAATGGCCCGTAGCAATGGGCCAGACACCCCATACTCCCGCAACACCTCCCACAGGACACCCCGAGGGACACGGTCGAATGCCTTCTCCAAGTCCACAAAACACATGTAGACTGGTTGGGGAAACTCCCATGCACCCTCGAGTATCCTCGAGAGGATAAAGAGCTGGTCCAGTGTTCCGCGACCAGGACGAAAACCGCATTGTTCCTCCTGTATCTGAGGTTCGACTAGCGGACGAACTCTCCTTTCCAGCACCCTGGCATAGACTTTCCCAGGGAGGCTGAGGAGTGTGATCCCCCTGTAGTTGGAACACACCCTCCGGTCTCCCTTCTTAAAGATGGGGACCACCACCCCGGTCTGCCAATCCAGGGGTACTGCCCCTGATCTCCACGCAACATTGTAGAGGCGTGTCAACCAGGACAGCCCTACAACGTCCAGAGCCTTCAGGAACTCGGGGCGGACCTCATCAACACCAGGGGCTCTGCCACCAAGGAGTTGTTTAACTGCCTCAGTGACCTCGCCCCGGAAATTGGCGGGTAATTCCCTCATCCCCAGACTCTGCTTCCTCCTCGGAAAAGCGTGTCAATGGGATTAAGGAGGTCCTCAGTATTCCTTCCACCGCCTGACAATTTTCTCAGTCGACGTCAGCAGCGCTCCGCCAGCACTATACACAGTGCAGGTAGAGCACCGCTTTCCCCTCCTGAGACGTCTGACGGTT
Source organism: Oreochromis aureus (assembly GCF_013358895.1). Classification (NCBI taxonomy): domain Eukaryota; kingdom Metazoa; phylum Chordata; class Actinopteri; order Cichliformes; family Cichlidae; genus Oreochromis; species Oreochromis aureus. Next base: position 14,756,255 of record NC_052955.1, on the reverse strand, counting down.
TGCCAGAATCTCTTGAGGCAGTCCGAAAGTCTTTTTCCATGGCCTCTCCGAACTCCTCCCACACCCGAAGTTTTTGCTTCAGCTACTGCCCGAGCCGCATTCCGCTTGGCCTGTCGATACCTGTCGGCTGCCTCCGAGTCCCACAGGCTAACCAAGCCCGATGGGACTCCTTCTTCAGCCTGGTGGCTCCCTTCACCTCTGGTGTCCACCATTTGGTTCAGGGATTACCACCACGGCAGGCACCAATCACCTTGCGGCCGCAGCTCAATGCAGCAGCTTCGGCGATGGAGACGCTGAACATGGTCCATTCGGACTCAATGTCCCCAGTCTCCCTCGGAATGCTGTTGAAGCTCTGCCGGAGGTGTGCGTTGAAGATCTCGCGGACTGGGGCCTCTGCTAGACGTTCCCAGCACACCCTCACCACGCGTTTAGGTGCACGGGTCTGTCCAGCGTCCTCCCCGCCACCTGATCCAACTCACCACCAGGTGGTGATCAGTTGACAGCTCAGCCCCTCTCTTTACCCGAGTGTCCAGAACATATGGTCGCAGGTCTGGTGATACGATTACAAAATCGATCATCGACCTGCGGCCTAGAGCATCCTGGTGCCACGTGCACTTATGGACACTCTTATGTTCGAACAAGGTGTTCGTTATGGCCAAACTGTGATTTGCACAGAAGTCCAATAACAAAACACCGCCGGATTCAGATCAGGAGGCCGTTCCTCCCAATCACGCCCCTCCAGGTCTCGCTGTTGTTACCCACGTGAGCATTGAAGTCTCCCAGCAGGACAACAGAGTCTCCAGATGGGGCACCTTCCAGCAGCCCCCAGGGACTCTAAGAAGGCTGGGTACTCTGAACTGCCACTCGGCGCATAAGCGCAGATGACAGTCAGGACCCGTTCCCGACCCTAAGGCGCAGGGAACAAACCCTCTCATCCACCGGGAAAAACCCCAACGCACCGGCAGCAAGCCAAGGGATATTAGAATACCCACCCCAGCCCGCCGCCTCTCACCAGGGGCAACTCCAGACTGAGACAGAGTCCAGCCCCTCTCCAGGAGACTGGTTCCAGAGCCCAAGCCATGCGTGAGGTGAGCCCGACTATATCTAGTCGGTATCTCTCAACCTCACGCACTAACTCAGGCTCCTTCCCCACCAGAGAGGTGACATTCCATGTCCCTATTGCCAGTCTTGGCAGCCGGGGATCAGTCCGCCAGTGCCTCCGCTCCTGGCCGCCGCCCAGCACACAATGCACCCGACCCCTATGGCGCCTCCTGCGGGTGGTGGGCCTGCGGGAGGATGGGCCCATGTCTCCTCTTCGGGCTGTGCCCGGCCGGGCCCCATGGACTAAGGCCCGGCCACCAGACGCTCGCCCTCGGGCACCCTCCCCGGGCCTGGCTCCAGGGCGAGGCCCCGGTAACCCTATCCCGGGCAGGGTAAACTGTTCCCTCGATATTCTCTTCATAAGGGTCTTTCTCATGAACAACTGAACTGTACTGAACAGTCATTTTAAGATTAGTTAGTAAATAACAATTAGCTAATGTCTCATGAACAACATTAGCTAATTGTTATTTACTAACTAATCTTAAAATGACTGTTCAGTACAGAAATGAAGCCCAACTATCATGTTTTACAGTCCCGTGGTCTCAGCCTCAGATACTCAACTAATCAAAGTGAGGTCATGACAAAAATGAATGACCAACAAAACATTTTTTCTCCTTCATTTCTGTCAAACAATGCTGTATGTAACGTTTCTCGCGGTGAGTATCATGGTTGCTAGGCAACCTGAACAGCGCGACGAAGGCTAGACCGTCCCATTTCACAAGCCTCTCACTTCCGCACTTCTCGTACTTATAGTACGCACCGTACGTAGTACGCGTAGTGCGCATACTTCGGTCTCTTAATTGGGACACAGCCACAGAATACAATAACCTGAGACACTGACCTTCAAAATAAAACAGGAACTCACACATACAAAGAAACACAGACTTTATACAGAGGGAACACACAGGCAGGGATGACTAACACTAAACTGAGGAAGAACCGAACCGAACGAGCTAGAAACCGCAACTAGAATAAACAATAATAGAAAACACAAAACGCTGGGTCAAATAACCCAGGACCATGACAATGTTAGTGTGTGTACAAAAAAAGTGTATCAATAGTCCTCTAGCTATCAGTGTTATGGATATCTCCATTTTGTAAAGAACAAATAAAAAACAAAAATAAAAAAACAAAATACAGAATGAACAGCCTTTTTGTATCCATTATCTGCATTTTTTGTAATTCAAAGTTAAATTGATCCTCACCTTGGCTAATATTTTGTCAATTCACTAGTCTTGTCCCTGATTTGTCATCATTTAACCAATATGTGGCAATCAGTAACGCTGATAAATATCCACATAACTTTGCGTTGATCACGGATTGCAATAAATGATAAAGGAGCATACTAAGTTAAATGAGGTTGTTAAAGATGGTTGAACCTCTACATTCACAATGTAAGGGTTTTAGCTGGAACAGTTTTTCAAAGCCATAAAGTTAAATTAACATTCTTATATATTTATGGAATAAAGTTGTGACTCTTAATGACTTAAACATCCTTAAGCGTTTGATTATTTTGCATGAAATGTGCATTTGTACTCATATATTTTATCTCTTGATACCTCCATTAAAGTAATTGGGAACTGTAGTATTTTAGGGGAAGCTTTTCAGTCCAAATATGAAAATAATACATGATCACTACAGAAGTAATAAAGAGATCATTTTAAAAGATGGCCAAATACTATATGAGGCACACCTACATACACATCCTAACTCCACATCTTCTATCTGCAAGGCATAATGATCACTCATACTGTCGTGTCACGTCTTGAGAGGACTGATTTGGGAGTATATGTGTCGTCATGTTCACCTGCTCACCAAAAGGCCCTGCCTCTATATAAAGTACCCTGATCTGCAGTTCATCTACTTCCAAGGAGGAGGATGGATGTCAGCAGCCAACTGATGTTATAGCTGGTGTATGAAAATACACGTTTTTAAATTGTACAGTTTGTTATATTAGGGGCTTTAGTCTAATCTGATATTTTCATTCTAGGAATTGTTTATGGATACTGATTGAACTCATGAGAATAAACCAAATTGAGTGTACTGTACATTTTTAAATGTCTAGAACAGCTGCATCTATGTCTTGGTTTTCCTGGCTCTTCATTGTGTGGTCCAGGTCATCCCAATCTTTGCTACTTGTGTGGCTTGTGGGAAGAGAACTGGGAATCCGGAATGGACTTTTGTGTGATCAGATGTTGACATGTTCTCGTTGGGGTACACCAAGTAGCCAGGGTCTGTTTCAAGATGGAGATGTAATTATTGGTGGACTTTTTCCTCTTCACTATCAGCCTCCAGCTATAGACCATGACTTCACTCAGCTGCCACGCTACAATCCATGTACTGGGTAAAACTCTAAGTTACAGAGAATATTTTGATTACTGTAGAATGAGAGCATATATAGACACAACATAGGAGTAATTACTGTGTTTTGCTGGTTGATTTGTACTTGTAGTTTTACAGAAATTATTCAAACAAAATTCACTAATTTATATTTTATCATTTTATCTCCCCCCTCTCAGTTTAGAATATGTTCCACTGCAGTACATATATGCTATGGTGTTTGCACTGGAGGAAATCAATCATAGTACAATGCTCCTACCAGGAATCAAGCTGGGCTATCATATTTTTGACAGCTGTGGGCGCCCACCATGGGCTCTCCAGTCAGCACTGTCACTCGTTGGTGGAGACAACACCAGCTGCAACTCTACAAACCCTCCAGATTATTCTAGTGGGAATGGAGAAGAAATTAAAGACAGGAGGGGTAACTCATTCATTGATCAGAAAACATACAAAAATATCTGTCAGCAATTTTGCTTTCTACTTTTTCTATTCCTGCTACAAGATGTTGTTTGACTAAATCAATAATTTCTGTTTTCAGGTGGTCAATCTGTCCCCATGATTATTGGTGGTGCTTCATCCATAACAAGCCAAATACTCTCCACAGTGCTGGGGCCACTCTCCATACCTTTCGTGAGTTTTGTTTTGAATGCACCATAAAAACTGTATATGAGCTTTGTTGTTTGTTTTTAGATAAGTGGAGCCATCTTTTACTTGAATTTATATCTTTTACTTAAAGAAATATTCATGCTTTTTTATGACAGTGGAGATTTTTTTTAAACAGAAACAAAAACTTTATTAGATGCAGGTTTTGTGTGTGTGTGTGTGTATGTGTCTTTCAGATCAGCTATCTATCCACCTGTCCTTGTCTGAGTGACAGGCTCCAGTATCCAAATTTCTTCAGAACAATCCCAAGTGATATTTACCAAGCACGTGCTGTTGCCCAGCTTGTTATACGCTTCAACTGGACTTGGGTTGGAGCAGTTGTAGCAAACAATAACTATGGCTACATGGCAGTAAAGGTATTTGCATCTTTTATTTCAGTCATTTAGACTACTCAGCCATATCTCTAAAATATACAGTAATAAGTACATTATATAACGACATTTACAGTGTGATAATGTAATAGGCTTCTTTCACCTGTATATGTCAGGTATTTCAGGAGGAGATTCAGGAAGCAGGTGTCTGTCTGGCATTTGTAGAGACTCTCCAAAGGGAAAATATCATTAGTGATGCCAGACGAGCAGCCCTCACAATTCAAGCCTCTACTGCAAGGGTGATTTTGATCTTCACCTGGTATACAGATGTGAGGGAATTGTTCCTGCAACTTGCGAAACTGAATGTGAGAAGCTGTAATGCCTATCGCATATAATGCATGCTGAAAAAAAGTTAGAGATTATATTCAAAAACAAAATAAACTTTAAAATAATTTTCTTTTTGCTTATTAGGTGACTGATAGACAGTTTTTGGCCAGTGAGGCTTGGAGCACTAGTGGGGATCTGGTCCAAAATTCAATTACAAGCAAAGTGGCAAAAGGTGTTCTTGGTGTTGCCACTAGAAGTTCAGCTATACCTGGATTTGAAAGTTATCTCAGACATTTACACCCAATTCACCATCCAGATGATGAGTTCTTAAGAGAATTCTGGGAAGTGGAGTTTGGGTGTAGTCACAGGACCAGGCATCTTCATTTATATTCCTCCTCAATGCTCAGTTCTCCTGTCTCCGCACTAAAGTCTAGCCATAAATCAAATATTTTAACTTCAAATCCTCCTGTTATGTCTGATCATAAAGCTTCACTATCACTTTGCAATGGGTCAGAGTCTCTGAAAAAAGTGCAGAATCTCTTTACAGATGCATCCCAGCTAAGGGTGACATATAATGTCTACCTTGCTGTTTATGCTGCAGCCCATGCCCTCCACGGCCTTCTCTGCCCCATTAAAGACAGTTCTGAAAACAACATCTCCACCTGCTCCTCTCCAAAACAAATCAAGGCCACTGAGGTAAAGTAATCATGAATATCATCCTTTCCTTAAAAAATTAAATAAATATCCATGTTGCATTCTTTAGACACTGAACAGGGTTTTGGTCCGACCCATGAGTACCCACAATGCTGTAATTACAACATTTTCATATGTTTCAGTATTGCACTTATCATTGAACTCTAATAACTCTAGTTTCACGATTGTTATAATTTTACAGCTTTTGCAGCACTTGCAAGAAGTGAACTTCACCACACCACAAAATGAAACATTTTACTTTCAAGGAGCCGATATTCCAGCAAAGTATGACCTTGTTAACTGGCAGAAAACACCTGATGGGACTCTAAAAATTGCTTTGATTGGTCATGTGGATGGGTTTGCTCTCCATCTTAATGAATCAGCTATTCAGTGGATCACAGGATCCAGTCGGGTATTTTATATGAAAATAATGTAAACTGTAATTTGTGCATTTCTTGCTCTTAACTGGAATACACATATTGTGCTTAAAAATAAGTGTTGGCTTATTATTTAGGTGCCTATTTCGGTGTGCAGTGAGATCTGCCCCCCAGGGACCAGAAAGGTCAGCAGGAAAGGAGAACCTCTCTGCTGCTTTGACTGTATTCCATGTGCTGCAGGAGAGATAAGCAATAAAACTGGTAATGGAATTACAATCTAAACCCCTCCTTGTAAATCGATTTGATTTAAAGTCATGTACTTCTGCTGTTCTTGTTTGATTTTCCGTTCTCTTCTTCTTTCCTTGTCCACTCTTTTTACTGTTAGGTTCCCTTGACTGTGAGCGTTGTCCCCTAGAGCTCTGGTCTAATGCTAAACGTACTGCCTGCATCCCTCGCCAACTTGACTTTCTTGCCTTTAATGAGACTTTGGGAATTACTCTTACTACAGCAGCTGTGACCGGTGTCACTGTGACAACAGTTGTCTTTGTGGTTTTCCTTCATTACCGTCACACACCTGTGGTGAGAAAGAAATGTTCACAAAATTATAATGTACATTTTAAAGAAAACATCGTGTGCAGTTGGCAAGTGCAGTTTTTTTGTTGTTAGGTTTTACTTGATATCTCATGTCAGTTTTTTCTTCAGGATTAAATAATTGACAAAATATTAAAACAACAGAATTATTCCACATGTAGCTGATATTATCTGTGTCACTGCTTTTATAAAGCTGCACTTTCTTAATTTTAGGTGAGGGCTAACAATTCAGAGCTGAGTTTCCTGCTTCTTGTGTCAATCAAGCTCTGCTTCCTGTGCTCGCTCGTGTTCATTGGTCGTCCATCAGTCTGGTCTTGTCAGTTCCAGCAGGCAGCTTTTGGGATCAGCTTTGTGCTTTGTGTTTCCTGCCTCAAAGTCAAGACCATTGTGGTTCTGGCAGCATTTCGCTCAGCTCGGCCTGGTGCTGAAGCCTTGATTAGATGGTTTGGTCCAGGCCAACAGAGAGGAAGTGTCTGCCTTCTTACATGCATACAGGTCATACAGATGTTCTGTTTTGAATTTTTAAGTCTTTGTATTTTTACATCTGTCTAAAAACATTTTATTTTTCATATAGATTATCATCTGTACCATATGGCTGTCCCTCATTCCCCCCGTGCCTCGACAAGATCTGGGTTTTCAAGGGTCAAAGGTCACTCTGGAGTGTGCCATGGTTTCTGTGGTGGGATTTTGTCTGATTTTGGGCTACATTGGCCTGCTGGCCTGCACCAGTCTCATATTAGCCTTTTTTGCTAGGAAACTTCCTGATAATTTCAATGAGGCCAAACTTATCACTTTCAGTATGCTGATTTTCTGTGCTGTTTGGGTGGCTTTTGTGCCTGCTTACCTTAGCTCTCCTGGTAAATACACTGTTGCTGTGGAAGTTTTTGCCATCCTGGCTTCTAGCTATGGTTTACTTTTCTGTATTTTTGCTCCGAAGTGTTTCATCATTCTTTTGAGGCCTGAGAGAAACACCAAGAAATATATGATGGCCAGGTAGCAAAAGTAAATTAACAAAATATGACAAATATTCTTTATCTCTCTGTTTATCTATATCATCACTTAATCTTTATGTATTTATCTTTGTTTGTTGTTAAATTAATAGAAAAACCTTGATTCACTTTATTCAGAATTAAGAATGATCGTGCAAAGTTTTAATATATTATTGCAAATGTGTATACCGTACGACTGTAGTTTCATAGAAAAACCTTTGACGAAAACAAAACACCACCCATATTAACTTATCGTGTCAATGTGAAAACGGTTTACAGTTTTAATATAATATTGCTGTATCTGACATTAATTAATAAATGCATTTTAAAATCATTTTTAAGGAACTACTTACATGCTTTTATATGGTATAAAAATTAAATAATTCAATGTTTGACCTTACAATATGAACTACCATGAGATGGCTCTTTTTTAAATTGTAACTCACTGTAATTCAATTTCTTGGTAAAGATCAAACACAATTCACGTTTTAAGAGATGCTAAAAAGTTAAAAAAAAAAATGTTAAAAATGTAATTGTGGTTGTAAGGTGTAGGATTCTATATGATCTCTCTGGGAAGGCAAAATATGAAGCTGAAGAACCCTCTAGTAAAATGTTCAGATTGTGGAAGCAAAAGATACTCCACAGGTTGAATTTCCTTTTTACCCATTACCATCAGTATTTGCAGCTTCACAAACATAGCTACAGATCTCGTTTAGTAAATGTGTGTCTATGTTTAGGGAATTCTTAATTTGTGATAATTATTTCATACTCTCAGTACTCCAACTTGCCAGAATACCATTCAGAGAATTATTTAAGCTTCATGTCTAATTCACAAGAGACTAACGTAATCATTGAAACATCCATTCATATTACTGTAAAGATCGCAGTAAGCAATATTACCACAGAAGATGGTGTGTAAACCTGGAAGACATCTGTACAGAACTTCCTTGCACAATGCTTCATGTGTTACTGTGTTTTACATCATATACCACAAAAATGGCTGAAGCACAAAATTAAAGCTTAGTTTATCAAAGGAATTATAATTACATTTAACTTACATAATAGATAAATTTTGACAATGAAGTGTAACACAGTCAGTGCTTATATTTGAAAAGATTTATTTAAAAGAAAGACAAGAGGAAAAAGAGTAAATAACTCTATTATTTAGATTTCTCAAGTGGTTTTTAATATTTGCATTTATTGTTTTTATTAATATATTTTATTTTCAGATTTACTGCACAAAAAATAAATATGTTTTTAACATAAATTAAAACATTTTATGACACAATCCCACGGCCCATAATAGCTTTCTTTGTGTTCATCTCTGGTCTCAGCAGGATTATGTAACATTTGGGTCCAAACAGTGTGATCAAGAGTCCAAAACTTGAAGCAAGAATGGCGAATACCTCCACTGCATCTGCAAGATTTCCTGGTGAGCTGACATAAGCAGGAACAAAGGCCACCCACACAGCACAGAAGATCAGCATGCTGAATGTGATGAGCTTGGCCTCATTGAAACTATCAGGGAGATTCCTCACCAGGAATGCAATTAGAAAACTGAGGAAAGCCAGTATGCCAATATAACCCAATAACACTGCAAAACCAACAGTGGACCCAAATGAACACTCATACACTATCTTGTCATTGTGGTATTGGGTGTTCTTATGTGGAGTTGGAGAGGAAGAGACAAGCCAGGTAGTGCAGATGGCTGCCTGAATAGCTGTTAGAAACAGAACTGTTCCTCTCTGCTGCATAGCACCAAACCACTTCAGACTGGCTCCCCCTCCTGGCTTGGAGGCTTTGAACACAGCCAGAACAACCATGGTTTTCACCAGGATACATGAGACACAAAGCACAAAACTGATGCCAAATGCTGCATGCCTCATTTGGCATGTCCACAGCCTGGGTCGTCCAATGAACAAAAGTGAACACAGGAAACACAACTTAAGCGACATTAATAGCTGGAAACTAAGTTCTGAATTGCTGGCACGTACTATAGGTGTTGTGCGATGGCAGATAAAGATCCCCAGAACAACAACACATATAAATGTTCCCAGTAAGGAGGTTGCTGTCAAACAAATACCCAAAGGGTCATGATAGGAAAGAAACTCTGTCTTCTTAGGAACACAGTGGTCACGCTGTGGGTTTGACCAAAAATCCTCTGGACAACTGGTGCACTCCAAGGAGTCTGACAAAAAGGGGTTGATGTTGAAATGCATCCTATATTTCACAGAAATTAAATCAAATATGTCATACAGAAAGACAAAGACCTACTGCTCTTGTTAGTGATCTTTCCCTCAGAACAAGGGATGCAGTCAAAACAGCATTCGGGCTCCCTCTTCCTTCTCACCATGTGGGTACCAGGAGGACATCCCTCACTGCATACTGATCGAGGTGGCTATTGAACATAAAAATAAACATTTATTGCCTGCTACAATTCTATATACTCTAAATGTCATAAAAGGTACTTGTGAAATAAAAACATATCTAACCTTTTTGGATTCAAAGTTCCAGAAGATTTTGTCTTCATCAAGTATGAGTTCTTCACCTTTGAAAGCTGTCCTTTTAACCTCACCCACTTTCTGAAGTTTCGTACTTCCATCAGGGAGCCACAATGAGTTAATAACATCATAAATTGGTATCACATCACCATTCTCATCAAATGACACTTGATCACCAAATGGAGTGGTGAAGTTCACTCTTTCCATGTAATAAACAAGCTGTTTGAAAGAAATGTATAATAAGTAAATTACTTTTTTGCTCCGAAACTAATTATAGAACAAATGATTTATTCATAGATGGAGTATAAAATGATATTATATCTGCCATGGCTCCAGTACCTTTACAGTGCAAACAGTGGCAATTTTTCAGTTCAGTAATCAAATATAATATTATATCTATGGTACCTACATATATAAAGTGATTTATATCTAAGTCTTAATCAACAAAGGTGCATTACTAATAATCCTGTATAGAAGTTAATGACCTCCATGACTAAAATACCTTAACTACTTTTGCTCACAAGTATGGCAAATCCCTTTTCAGAAATTCTGAAAGCAAGCAAAAACAATGTGTTCAAAGGTGGAGTGTACAATGATACCGCACCTGCCAAGGCTCCAGTGACTGCAAAGAGGCACAGCTATGCCCACAAAAAGGCCCTCTTCCTGGCTTGCACCGCAGCATGTCATCAAGGGAATATGCCAGTGCATAAACAGCTTTGTACACATTATACTCAGGCCGCAGGTTGGAAATGTCCAAGTACTCAGTGCCCACATTTTCTAGATCTTCCTGTCCAGTGCATAGTGCACCTCCACCTTCCAGCCAGCCTGCTGGAGCTGGAGCAAACCTGCACTGAAATGTAAATTCCCAAAACTGATTCACCTGAAATATTTTGAAAAATGTTTGTTACACATTATGAAAATATATAACTGTTGTGACACACACACAGTAATAATGTTCAACTCTCACCAAGCTATTTCCGTAGCTAGTGTTGTGATGTAGCTCAGGATGTATTTGCAACAGAAATTCCCTGAGCCCTGGTATTTCTCCTTGACGAATGGTGATGCCCAGTGTACCACCCAGGTATGGCATAAAGTGAGGTGTTTGGAGCACAGCAGATTCTGTCCAGGCCTCGCTGGCTATCCACTGTAGGCCTGTCACATTTTGCCTTACTACCTGTGAATTAGATTAGACCAAATCTATTAAGTAATATTGAACCTCCATCTTCTTTACTGAAACAGTTTTTGATCTTTAAAATGAATTCTGAATGATTATTTTTCTGTATTCATTTTTGTACTCACAATGATACGTAATACGTGTTTTAAATAATTATGAAATATAATTACGAAGACCTCTGTAACTAGTAATTATTAAAGTGTTTTAAAGTGAAACCTCATCCATAAGGTGTATCATGCGACTAGGATCTTCAAAGACAATGACAACTCGAGCTGTAGAGGTTTTCATCACATCAACAATCCTCCGGAGTTCATCTGTGTCTTTGTCCCAGGGTAAAACCTCTGTGTAGGCCAGGCAACATTCACCAGACACACTCAGCTCAGACTGAAAGGATCTGGCTGCATGAAGTCCATAATCATTATTACTGACAAGCAGACCTGCCCAAGTCCAGCCGAAATGCTTTAGAATCTGGATCATTGCACGTACCTAAGTGAATACAGATTAAAGTGTAAGGGCATTGAAAAGAAAAAAATCTTTAAATATAATTGCAATTTAGCTTTATTCTTTGACACAATACAGAAACGAAATAGAGCATAATTCTCAAACCTAATTATATTCTTATTTCTAATATTTTCATATCTGTCTGTGTTCTTCTTTTACACAGATATTGAAGCATACTTTTGTTTTTCCATTTTAATTTTGATGACAAATTTTCACCTGGAAAGCATCACTTGGGATCGTTCTAAAGAAGGATGGATACTTTTGACGGTCACTCAGGCAGGAACATGTGGCAAAATAACTCACCTGTGAAAGATACAGACTGTATATTGTAGAGCTATCCACGTAGAGATATCTTAACTTTGTCATCATGACTGCATTATTTTTTATTTCACAAAATGGTTTTACATTTTCAATAAAATCAACGCAATCCAAGACAACTGTTACATGGTCAAGCAGAAAACTTACCATAGGTACTCTGTACAAACCTAAAACGTTGGAGATTGCAATAGAAATTGTAGAGGATGGATCACCCACAATCCCTACGACTGGAGGATTTCCAACACATGTATCATCTACTACAATTTGATCCTCTTGACCACTGGCTAATGACAATGCTCCACGGAATCCAATTCCAAGTTCAAAGCAGTTATCATAAAGAGTGTATCCCAGAGTCACATTTGGTAGCAGGTTGGAGTTTCTGTTGATCTCATCAATAGCAAAGGCCATGGTTTGTGCGAGCTTAAATCCTAGGACATACATACTAAGACAAGAGAAATTTAATTACTAATATATATAATACAATACAGATTTTAAATTACAAGAAAAGAGTGCCTTTTGAAAAAGTTGCAAAAGTAGAAATACTATAAACAATTAAGGAAACTGAATAACAATTAAAGACATATATTAAGGAAAAAAATAAAAAAGAAGATGCATTGTGTAGTTATTTCAGATATAAAATACATATTTATACTGGCACCAAGTTTGACGGTTTTCTTATTCTGTGTTTTTCATTCTGTTTCCCTGTCTTTGTTACCTATGGCAAGTCGGCTGTTGTGGCTGCGAGGTAAAAGACCGATCAGGAACACTTGAAAAGAAATGGACTTGAAACAGTCCACCCAGAACCACATCTCCAGTTTTGTGCATCTCATTTAGATGAAACTGTCCCTGCAGCTGACAGGACAAAGAAAACTGAGGAGTGGATAGAGTTGAAGAAACACAGGAACACAGTAAAACAACCACGACTAAATTGTTTCGCAAAGATGAGCACATGACAGCTTTCTGAATTGTTGAGATCAGTCATTAAGGTTTATTCTTTGCCATTCCCTTTTATTGACTTACTGTGTTGTTTAATCTTGCACACCACCCATTAGGGAAGGAGGAGTATACTTTTCATTTGAGATTGCTTTGTATCCAGGCAACCTCAGGGAACACTCTGTGAGTAAAGTAGTCATCAGTAATAACATACTTAAGAATTGTCAGAGTAACAGGTGTTTCTGTGTACATATCAAGTGACACAAAAGAAGAATAGCAAAAATAACATATCATTATTCATGTTCAGCAAAGTTAATGTGGAATGTCTCAACAGCACCATATTAAAAACTCCAGTCCATATTTGAGTTAAAAGAGAGAGACAACAACTTACTTAGTTGATCACTACCCAGAGTTCGTGGCCACAGTTGAATAGTAGTAATCTAAATCTAAGTTGTAATCTAAATTGACCTGTAAATTAAAAATTTAGCTCAGACTGTACAGTGCCTGTATCATTGCACATGTTTCCCAAATCCGTCAGTGAATCTCATGCTCCACTTTCCCCAAACTCGTGAACAAGACCCTAAGACATTTAAATTCCTTCACTTGGGGTAGTAATTTGTCCCAGATGGAGTTGGCATTCCACCTTTTCCAGCTGAGAACTATGGTCTCTGACTTGGGGGTGCTGATTCTCACACTTAGCCGCAAACCACTCCAATGCAAGTTGGAAGTCACCATCTGATTAAGAAAACAGTACCACATCATCTGCAAAAAGCAAAGATGAAATCCTGAGGCCATCATAGTGGAGAACATCCACCAGCCTGGACAGACCAAGATATTCTGTCCACACTTGCCCACTTTCTCAAACATCCTTGAGAGGATAAAGAGCTTGTCCAGTTCCACAGCCTGGATGAAAACCTCATTGTTCCTCCTGAATCAGAGGTTCAGCTAACAGATAGACCCTCCAGTATGCTGGTACAGACTTTCCCAGTGTCATGATCCCTCAGCTAAGTTTCATCCACACATGAAGCAAAAGGCCTAAAATCCAGCCTTTGTGGGTGTAATGTAACACAATCCTATGACAGGGTTTAATGCAGGGGTGTTCAAACTTTTTGCAAAGAGGGCCAGATTTGGGAAGGTGAGAATGTGTGGGGGCCAACCATTCAGCCTGAAATATTTTGAATCCTTAACATTAAATGCAAATGAATGACTTTATTTTTTTTTCCTTTTTTCACACAGATATTTTATTATAAATATTTTATTATGAATTATTTATTATTAAATATTTTTACCAAAGGAATGTATTTGAAAAACACAAAATGAAGAAAAATTAAACATCTAAATTGAAAACATGCGAACAGGAAAAAAACATTAAGAGTTAACTTATTCAAAAGTACAAAACATTGAGGGCCATATAAATCCGTACATCACTCGTTCTTTAGTTGTTGGGGGGTTTTTTGACCATCATTTTTTTTTTTTTTTTGACTTTGTTACAGAGTTGGGTTGTTAATCCATTTCTCTCCCCAGCCATGGCAGGTGCGCCATCCGTAATAATACCAGTGACTTTATTCCACGGTAGTTTCATGTCATCTACAGAGGAACAAACAGCAGTAAATAAATCTGTTCCTCTTGTTTGGTCCTTAAGGCTCTGGAGGTCAAGTAGCTCTTCACTCACGTTCATTTTATTGTCCACTCTTCTCAAAAAAATCAGTAACTGAGTGGTGTCAGATGCATCCGTGCTTTTGTCGCAAGCTAACGAAAAAAAGTCAAACTCCACTCTTTTTGCATCCAACTGATATTAGGTGAAACTTCTTCAGTTCTTCGTACCACAGTATTACGAGCAGTGTTGGGCAAGTTACTTTTAAGTTACTTTTAATTAATTATAGTTACTAATTACTTTTTCAAAAAAGTAAGTGAGTTAGTAACTGAGTTACAAGATTCTAAAAGTAATTAATTACTTGAAAAGTAACTATTGCGTTACTCGTAGCATTGAAATCTGCTGCAATGACCCTGTTACTGCGTTCACCAGATATCAGCACAATTTCGATCCACTCCTCACGTGTTAACCTCTTCGACATGTCAATGGCTGTGAACAAAGAGAAACTTGTAAATAACTCATGAAAGAATAAAGTTACGTTGAAACCAAGCACACCATTGTTTTTCTTGTGACATTACCAATAAGTTTGATGTGTCACATGGCCCTCTTCCTATTGAAAAAACAAAAGTTGTATCCAAGATGGCCGACTTCTAAATGGCTTCTTGAGGAGTTTGCCCCCTCACATATACTAATGTGCCACAAACAGGACTTTAATATCACCAACCATTCCCATTTTATTACGGTGTATCCATATAAATGGCCCACCCTGTAGTTTCACAGCAGTACTTGTTTGTTTTCATTTGTTTACTGGTTTGCGTCCACTTTAAGATTTTTCTAAAAAAAAAAAATTGATAACCACCACGGCAGACCCGATGCCATTTTCATGCTTCGCAGCATTATTTATTCTTACAATAATCACACAGTGTCTGTAACAGCACATTCAATGGGTGCAGTTCTCCCGCTGCCAGCCGTACACATCACCACCAACAACAACAATACAAGCACTGCACAGGTTTTAAGATGGTGAGGCGTGATTGCATCGCAGGCCACGCCCGCCACAATAATAAAGCATTTTTTATTTAATTATAAACTTGGTTCTAATTATGTCTTGGGCTTTAACTATTTATTGATAAAAAAGGAAAAATCACAAAAAACACTTAAGGTCATAAAAATTAATTGAGATTTACCAATTCAATGACGATTCCACCTTATTTATTGAAAAGTATTGGTATCGGTAATACTGGCCGGTATTTACTTGGTATCAGATCGATACCAAAATACGCAGTATCGCACACCACTACTGGGAGGGAAAGAATAAACAGGTGTGAAGTTTCTGTTTTTCTGGAAAGACAGAAAATTTTGTCTTTTGTCTTTTTTAGTGCCATTTTCCAGTGCCTTCATCATTTCAATTGTTATTTTGGCTCTTATGTAGAATTACAACTTAAGAATGAACAAAAAGCACAGAGCATACATTTAATTTATTCAAAACCCAATGTCGGGATTTGGATTGTGAGACCCACCCAAGCTCTGGGGCGGGTTTGGGGGCGTTGGGTTCTGGGGGTGCTCTGACTCCAGTCTTGGGATCTGGCCGGGCCTTGGGGGCTTGGGTCCTGATTGGTGTGTCGCAGGGGTTGTTGCGGGGTGCATGCACGGGGGGGGCCAGTTCTGGCACGGGGTGCCTCTTCAGCTTGTGGGGAGGTTGTTACATCCGTGCAGGAGGTCTCTGCTCTCCAGTAGTTCACTCTGCAGGTGGGAAAGAAATCTAGCAGAGGTGAAGAACGAAGTCAACCTGGGTGTCTATTGTCTTATGTAGTCTGGGAGATGATTGAATGATGGAGTGGGTGTAGTTTTCTCTGTGGTGGCATCAGGGGGGCTCTGTGGGGCCTAGCAATGCTGCTACTGTGGGCCCGGTCCGGATGGGCGTGGGTCCCCCAGCTCCAATGAACCTGGGGAATGGGGGTGTCCACTGGGGTCAGTGGGGGAGCCACTACATAGCATCCAGAAGACTGTCTGTGTATTCAACCTCACCTCTGGCGCCAGTGCCCACCTCTCAATTTTAAATACATGTAGACATTGAGGGTTCTCGGGAGGGGCTGTGCTGACACCTGCTGTTTTCTGGCAGAAAGCACCATGGCCCTACCGTGTTTTAAATGCACTTTAGAACAGCATGCAGCAACACCACATATGAGCAAGTGGAGAGAGGTATGGGGTCTTCACACCCCCTTTCTCTGTTCGCCATCAGGGGCAGGGGGCCAGGCGGAGGAGTTGGCTGGGCTCTGGGATCCTGGGTCCCCCTGCTGCTGCAGGACCGGGGGCGGTCCGCTTGTCTCCACCCCAGGGCAAAGGGCAACATCTCCTGGGTCTGGGGGAGGGCTTTCCAAACCAGCAGGCAATGGCTATACTGACAAGTCAGATGTAATAATCCTGTGCCGACCGGAGCTCCGCCAGACCCTTAAGTAGAGTGCTCCTGATGAGGCCATCAGCTGCAACTGATGACAACTGACGAGCGGCAGGTGTGGCAGCCCACACACACGTCACACTCCTCTTCAATAACTCCACATTCCTCTTGAGACACTCACACTCTTGTTCCACACACATCTCGCCACTCAACCACTCGCAGGTAATCCAAGGACAGGAAACGGGAACAGGTCCAGGGGTATCTATAAACAGGAGAACACGGTCAGAAAACAAGCTAGAGATTCACATGGGGAAAAACGGGTTTGCCAAGGTTGCACTAACACAGGTTACTCAACGATCCAGCGATGAGAAGCACTGAACCACCATCTTAAATAATGGTAATCAGGCAGATCAGCAGCAGGAGAGTAATCAGGCCAGGAGCGTGGATTAAAGTCATGAGCCCAAGATGAGCTCCACCCAGGGAGACAGAGGAGGCACGAAGATCATGACACAAATGTTGCTCATAATAAAGACTGCATGCATGTAAGTGTTCTGTCTCTCCAGATGCCATTTTACATATGAAATGTGAGTCAATTATTTATTTACTAGACAAAAATTTCATAAAACAGTATGGAACACTGAAATCCCATCTGTACTCCGATCGTATTAATCTTTTCTGTATAACAATTAACTTCTATTAAACTGCATATCTCAATAGAAGACTAAAGGCATTTAAAATTCTTATTTCTCAACATTAATGAAACATTTGTACCACAAAAAAAGTAAAAACAACACAACATTGGACTTCTTTTATAATGGTGTTTTTATTTTATGAATGTGTTTGTTACCTAAGCAATTTTTATAAAATAGATGCAATGCAGATTTTTTTCAAAAAGAGTAAAATTTAAAAGAAATTAAGAAATTTGTCAATTTTTTTCTTTGACAACCTGACATATTTTGTCAATTCATGTCTGAGTGAATATTTCTGATTTCATATAGCTTAGTAAACACTGATAATAGCTAGCAGACAGTGATGGAAATGCAGCTCTGTCATAAAATTTTAGGATATGTCACAATTTAATAAGACAATAAACAATCATATTTTTTAAATGATATATGACCAGATAAATAAAATGACTGTATTCCAGCTGTTAACATTTATAAAAAGGTGAATTACAGTGGCAATGGTTACATTTGCTTTCCTATCTACCCATCAGATGTTTTTTAGTGTTTTTCTCAGGCCTCAAAAGAATGATGAAGCACTTTGGAGCAAATATGCAGAACAGCAAACCATAGCTAGAGGCAAGGATGGCAAAAATCTCAACAGCAACTGCATATTTTCCAGGAGAACTGACATAGGCAGGAACAAAAGCCACCCAAACAGCACAGAAAATCAGCATGCTGAAGGTGATCAGTTTGGCCTCGTTAAAGTTGTCTGGAAGTTTTCTGGCAAGAAAAGCCAAGAGGAAACTGGTGCAGCCCAGTAGTCCAATGTAGCCAAGTACCAGAGAGAAACCCACCACAGAGGCAGTGGCACACTTCAGAGTAACTTTTAGCCCTGGGACATCCAGGTCAGATTTGGGAACAGGGGGGCTGATTGATAGCCAAATAATGCAGATGATAACCTTTATGGAGAAGCATTGTACAAAATCAAGTTAATTTCTGTAATCCCATTAAGAGTAATAGTTTATGGTTTCAAAAAGTGCATGTCACACCTGCACACAGGTGAAGAAGAAGACACTTCCTCTCTGTTGGCCTGGACCAAACCACTTCATCAAGGCTTCAGCACCAGGCCGAGCTGAGCGAAACGCTGCCAGAACCACAATGGTCTTGACTTTGAGGCAGGAAACACAAAGCACAAAGCTGATCCCGAAAGCTGCCTGCTGGAAACGACAAGACCAGTCTGATGGACGACCAATGAACACGAGCGAGCACAGGAAGCAGAGCTTGATTGACACAAGAAGCAGAAAGCTCAACTCTGAGTTGTTGGCCCGGACCTTAACATGAGATTTGGAATATCATTATTATCAGTTTCTGTGTATTTTTTCAAACGATTCCTATATGCTTAATGTTTTGGAAACTTTTCTCAAAACTGTACAGTGTCTCTGTTACACAGATATGCATTCTCACCATAGGTGTTTGACGATAGTGAAGGAATACCACAAACACAGCTGTTGTCACAGTGAGACCAGAAACAGCTACTGCAGTCAGGGTAATTCCTAAGGTTTCATTGAAAGAAAGAAAATCCAGCTGGCGGGGGATGCAGGCAGTTCTTTCAGCATTAGACCAGAACTCGGATGGACATCGGTCACAGTGAGGGGAACCTGGGAGAAGAAAATACATACAGTAAAGCGTAGATGTGCTGAAACTATTAAAGCCAGGATTATGATATAATAAAAGACTGATGAATTAAAATTGGAGTACTGAATAGATTAAATGCTTGTGAGGAAATTATATCTTCCTCACCAGTTGTATTGCTAATCTCCCCATCAGCACATGGGATACAGTCAAAACAGCAGACAGGTTGACCTTTTCTGGTTGCCATCCGTGTACCTGGGGGGCATCTTTCACTGCACACTGAAACGGGGACCTAAACAACAGCAAAATAAAATCCTATTCTCATGTATACAATGTATTATGGCCCACAAAACATTTTAATTCTCCTATTTTAGCTACCTGATTGGATCCTGTTGTCCACTGAACAGCTGACTCATTAAGGTGGAGGTCAAACCCATCCACACGACCAATCAAAACAAATTTTGCTGGGCCCTCACCAGTGTTCTGCCAGTTAAGAAGGTCATACTTTGCATGGATGTCAGCGCCTTGGAAATAAAGCTGTTCACCCTGTGGTGTGGTGAAGTTTACTTTGGCCACATGCTGCAAGAGCTGGAAATGTTGAAAGAGTAAATATTCAGTAACTATTCAGTGTTTTAGTAGAAAGTACTAGTCTGATTTTATGTGGAATTGTAAATTCTTAATGTCCCGACTGCAAATGTAGCTTTTGAAAAACGGTGTACATGGAAATTTTGGAGTGAAAGCAATGTTACTAACCTCTATGGGTTTAATATCTGTTGGAAAGGAGCAAGTGGAGTTTTCATTTTCAGAATTGCTGTCTGTGTATGGGCAGGAGAGTAAGCTGTGAAGGGCGTGTGCTGCAGCATAAACTGCAAGGTAGACATTGTATGTCACTCTTAGCTGGGAGGTGTCAGTAAAGTGATTCTGTACTTTTTCCAGGGTTTCTGTACCACTGCAGGGTTTAGAAGCATATGAAGAGACAGATGTGAAACCAGGACTACATTTAAACTCCTTTTCCCAAAATTCTCTTAAGAACTCATCATGAGGACGATGAGATGGATTCAAACTTCTGATATAATTTCCAAATCCAGGTATAGTTAAACTTCGAATGGCCACACCAAAAACACCAGCTGCCACTTTGCTTGTAACTGGATTTTGGAGCAGATCCCCACTGGTGCTCCAAGCCTCACTGGCCAGAAACTGCCTGTTAGTAACCTAGTGAGCAAAAGGACAAAGTCAGAATAAAAGGAAAAAAATATTCTGTTACAAAACTCAGTTCTGTCTTGCATTATGAATTTTATTATAGTTTCTCACATTTAACTTGTCAAGCTGCAGGAATAATTCCAACACATCTGTATACCACGTGAAGATCAAAATCACCCTTGCAGCTGAGGCCTGAATTGTGAGTGCTGCTCGTCTGGCATCATTCACAATACTTTCCCTTTGAAGAGTCTCTACAAATGCCAGACACACCTCAGCTCCCTGAATCGCTTCCTCAAATATCTGAAATGTACATTAAAAAGCATAGAACCTTTAGATTTGTGTCAAACAGTTGTGAAGATTTCTTGCAAAGATAAAATCGCAGATAAACCACCTTTAATGCAACATGCCCATAATCATTATCTACTATCACTGCTCCAATCCAGGTCCAATTGAAATGTATGGCAAGTTGGGCAAAAGCCCTGGCTTGGTAAATATCACTGGCCATGGTCCTGAAGAAATTAGGATATTGACTTCTATCACTCAGACAGGGACAGCTAGCTGTATAACTAATCTGAAAGACAAAAAAAAATCATACTCACCCATAAATATATATACATATAAATATACTGAAATATATAGTAAATTTAACACAGGGTTCTACTATATAGCTGTGTTGCTAGAGTCTTCGTAGTTTTGTTTTTTCAGCAAGAGTAAATTAATGCATTACTCGTGCACTATGATCAGTCAGAGTAAGAGTAAGTAAGTTGTATCACGTTCATTTATAGATTTGTGGGTGAAAAAAAACATGTACATTGTACATATATATATATATATATATATATATATATATATATATATATATATATATATATATATATATATATATATATATATATATATATATGTAGTACAACTCACTAAAGGTACAGAGAGAGGCCCCAGGATTCTGGCGACTGTCTGAGTTGTTGCAGATGAGGAGCAGCCAATGATCAAAGGAATGGGCTTATCACCTGATGACATTGGAAAATACAGTCAGATAAAGTTAGAGTTTAAAGAAAATTAATAATACTTGATTTACTGGAAAACTAGATTTATTACCTCTTTCTTGTCCATAACCAGACTGCAGGGCTGTTGTGTTACAGTTAGTGCTGTCTCCACCAACCAGCGACAGTGCTGCCTGCGAAGCCCACTGTGGGAGGCCACAGTTATCACGGATGTGGTAGCCCAGTTTTATACCTGGTAACAAGTTTGTACTATGATTTATTTCCTCCACTGCAAACACCATAGCATAGATGTACTGCAATGGAAGATTTTGCACCCTGGGAACCCAGGATAAAAGAAAAAAGTACAACATTAGGAACAATTATGAAGTTTTTTTATGAAACTGTTGCACTGTAACAGTTTGTAGATTAATTACTAGGTGATATTCATATATCATGATATTATTAACAAGAATGGAAAGAAAATAATTGACTGCATTTGGAATAGAAAAGACAGAAATAAAAATAATAGAGTTCATCTTCTGTTTTTTTCCTGTTTTTCCAAAATGCATTGAAATTGTACAGTTATAAGAGTAAAAAAATGCATATAGATTTACCCAGTACAGGTTTTGTTGTAGGGCAGCTGAGTGAAGTCATAGTTTATAGCTGGAGGATTGTAATGAAGATTAAAGAGCCCACCAATAACTACATCTCCATCTTCAAATAAACCCTGGTCTCCAGGTGTACCCCACCGAGAACAGGTCACCGTCTGAACCACCTGCACCCCCACCTGGAGCCCCAGCTGCCTGCCCACAAGCCCTACAAGGAGCAGGGATGGAGCAGTGCAGGACCAAAGAATGAAGATCCATTTGGCCCAGGACATGGACAGAGCTGTTCTGGATATTTCAAATATGCATATCATATTAAAATAACTTCTCAATGGTGTATCATACATTTATAA
Source organism: Oreochromis aureus (assembly GCF_013358895.1). Lineage (NCBI taxonomy): Eukaryota > Metazoa > Chordata > Actinopteri > Cichliformes > Cichlidae > Oreochromis > Oreochromis aureus. The sequence goes on along the minus strand of NC_052955.1, from coordinate 14,734,006 downwards.
AATTTGCAAAAAAAAAAAAATCTGTATTGCTAAGGTTAAACAGTTCCCGAAATACCTAATTGTATTATATTTTTCTTTATAAAGTAAGAAAAATACTTGTTCCTGGATGTTTACTGCTGAAGGAAAACATTTCAAGACAATATGACAACAAAGATAGCTTCCACTAAAAGCTGGCAAGATATCTGAACTGACATACCTGTCTCTTGCTCTGCAAAACAAAGATGTTGTTCTAGGTATTTATAAGAGCTATAAGGCTGATATTTAAAGCAGTAAACAAGATGAGCAAAACATCACTGAGGGTGACTGCTGTGTGCTGCAGAAACTGGAGTATTTACCTGGAGGGCGGTGACTACGTAGACCAATAGATTTTCCTTGGAAACATTTTGTTGACCAGGTTTAGAAGATTTAATTTGAACTCAATAACAACGGAAAAAAAAACACACAGACCACACCCATTCAAAAGGTTGTTTTTATAATAGAAATGTTTTGTAATAGAAATGGAGCTATTTCACTGTATTATTTAGGTTGATGAAAATATTGCAAATAATAGCCAACAGTGTTAATGGAAACCACGTGGTGATGAAAGCCTGAAAATCTTCAGAGATTTTTGCAGCAACAGTTTTACAAGCTACATTTGACTCTAACTCAACATTTGGCACTTAAGCCGGGATGCCCAATGCTTTGCAGAGGCACCCCCATGTCTCCGGGGAATAAGAAACAGCATATTTGACCTGCTAAAATATCAAATTTGCACTAGACTGAAAACCTGACAGATGTTAACAAATATAACCAAGCAATGAGTTCAGGTCTTCCCCTACACCTGGAGCTGAGAGAGCCAGATCTGGTATCTTGTATTTTGGAAGGAGGCCATAGTGTTGACACTTAATCGCTACCAGCTGACGGTGAGATTTGCAGCTACATCTGTCACAAGACTGCTGCAGCTCTGGTGAGTTTTGCATCCATGAGTTCACACAACAGTGACAAAGACAGGGATGCCTATTCAGTGACTATTCCTGACTGTGTACAGATGTGAGCTGTTCACATAAATCTAATCAGTTATGATTAGATAAGTTAACATGTGATTTGACTCCAAAATAGGAAACAATAGTAATACAAAAATGCAATAAGCTGTACCACCAGGAGCAATAAAACATTATAAATCCATGCAACTTGGTCATGCTCAGTGACAAGTATGTGTAAAAAATATCCCTGTATTTACCCTGGGAGATCTATTGTGTTAAATTGGGTTTGGGCTGTTTTAAATTAAATTTCAATCCACATATTCAAGTGTGAACCACCAATGATTTGTCCTTCAGAATAGATACTTTTATATCTACATGCAGGCAAGTGTGCAAACAGTGCAGGTTGTGTCATAGCAGTGTGAGTTGTCAGTATGACTAGAAAAGTTTTATATAGTTGTCAGTCCATTTTATTCAGTTATATAGGTGCTTGTTCACATGTACCACACATATGATTATCATAATCCAAATGAGCTTGCACTTCTTATTTGAAAAGAATTATACAATGCAAAACAAAAAAGGATTCACAAAGGAAAAACGTTTGATTAAATTGTTTGAATCTGATCTATAGTTGAAGCTTTAATCCTTTTCTTTTTTCACTGACAGATTGCACCAGCAAACCATGTTTTGCGTGTTATTTCCCATGGAGTTAAGTCCTATTAAAAGGGTCATGTACAGAGTGCCAAGGAAGCTGTGAGGTAATTTTTATTGCATTGTGCTGTGTTTTATGGTTTTTCAGAAAACATGGCACATTATTCATATACAGGGTCATGAATAATCAGGGCCATTCTTATACTTCTTTGCCCTCAGACTGCTGATTTATTTGTCATTCCTAGGGTATTTAAACGTAAAATGGTAAGCAGAGCCTTCAGCTTTCAGGCCCCTCTTTGAAACCACCTTCAGGTTTTGCTTCAGGTAAACAGATACCCTCTGCACTTTTAAGATTAGGCTTAAAACTTTGCTTTATAACAGGTGTAGATCAGGTGACCCTTAATTCTCTTGTGCTGCAACAGGTCTTTGATGGGGGTTTCCCGTAATAAATATTTCTTCTTCAGTCACGTCTTTTCATTCTCTCTGTTTATACCTACTTTGCGCTTAATCATTATTATTATCTGGCTCTCTTCCTCTTGTCTTTTGTCTTGTCCCCCTCTCCTCACCCCCAGCTAGTAGTGGCAGATGGCTGCCCCTCCCTGATCCTGGTTCTGCCAGAGGTTTCTTCCTGCTAAAAGGAGATTTTTTTTCTTCCCACTGTTGACAAATGGTTGTTCAAAAGGGTCATCTGATCACTAAGATTTTCTTTTTTTTTCTTTTTGTAGCTTTTTCACCTCATAATATAAAGTGTCTTGAAATAGAAGTTGAGTAGAAGTAGAAATGAATTGAAAAAAAATCATGTAGGACACTTAAAAAAATAAAAAATAAAAAATAGAATAGTTTGGCTGAAAATCAGCATTTCGAAGAGCATTTTGGTCACTCATATAGGAGGACATCGTAATTTGAGATATTTATACATTAGTGGAAAAAGGAAGAGAAGCTCCAAACAATTTGTACTCCAGGTCACTATGACCCTTTCATTAGGTTTCACTGCTGGCAATCATCTGCACTAAGGTGTAAACAGCCTGCAGTATGTATAGGAATTTCACAATTAAATAAAAGAAAGTGGAACATGGCTTAAACATGGCAAGAAATGACACGGCCTCTACTTCTATTTGGCCTCTAAATGATTAATGTAAATGGATGCAGTAACAATAGATTAAAATATTATTACGGTTTTGCTTATTTATTATTATTATAAATGGACAAAGTGATATTCAGAATTCCTTATTATTATTAAACAGACTTGTTTTCTTTTCTTTAAGTATAAAAGCATAGAGTAGTTTCATATAACACGTTCAAGGTCATGGCAACAAATTCAAACGGAAATTACATCCAGCTTTTCAGCTTTACATGCAAATGAAAAATTGTTGATTGGGAAGGAACCTGTTCATGAAAAAGCCCCTGCAGATTGCCCCTGTCTCAGAAATGGCACTGTAAAGAATCCACTCAGAGAGGAAATTATCTGAAAATGACCTGCAGAGAGTGCCCTTACGCCAATATACATGAACGGCGTAGGCTCTCGTCTAAAACACGGCTGTGAATAGTTGTAGGGTGGTTAATGTACCAACCTCAAATCATTATTCTGTGCCACACATAAAACATACTGTCTATTCAAAATGGTTTACAGGAAGTGGCAGATGTCAGTGACTAAAATACACAGAGTCAAAAGTGACATACGGTGATGAGAGAGAGATGCGAGTAGAAACACAGTTAACCCCAAAATTACCTTTAAAAATAAAACATGGACTAACAGTGCAATCCATTAACTTTGTTGTATTGTTATTGCAAATTGTATTTGGACTGAGACAAATTTCTTTGGGTCAAAGAAAAGCCTGTTTGCACTGTGATAAGAGTGCTGTATGTAAGCCAAAGGCGAGTTATTGTACATTACTTTCAAAGCAACCAGAGGAAGGATCAGAGTACCAATAAATGGTATGACACTACCATCTGCTGGCCATTACTTGGTACATGCAGTTTTAGCAAAACCTACATATTACTCCATCTTTAAAGTTACTTGTGTATGTGACATCTACCTATTTATCATGAACTTTGATTGTGGTATATATTTATAATATATAAGATATTGAGATATGTGATCTGCCTGACAGATCAGTCCTCTCTGTATGGAGTGTGTATCTTCCATTATCAAAGTCCAATGCCATTTTATTTATTTACTACCGAATGATATCATAAGTTGCCTCAGCACATCTTTGAGTATTTGATATCTATAAGTGTTTTGGGTTGGCCTGTTGTCTTTAAACTGGTGTATAATGGTTGTGATAAGTTGTCCTGAACTCTCAATTTATTATTAACATAACATATTAGTAAGTTACAAAAGCAATCAGTTCTCACTGAATTTAAATCAGTTTATGTGGATGGCATAATGAAAAAACAAAAAAACTAAAAATGGCCAGGAACAAACAAAGTGGAGCATTTTACTTGGTTTTGGTGCAGGTTTTAATCAAAACTCGGCAAAAAAGAACCACTAAATACATTGATACAGAACACATAATTGCATTTATATTGGATTCTCTCCTCTATTATTTACTAACAGTAGAACACCACTACTTTTTCTAATTCAATTCAGTTATTAATAAAAGACAAATGTAAAAAGAATTCTACACTCACATTCGAATAAGAAAAAAAAACTATCGAGCCATAAGATGTTTCTTTGTGTTCTTCTCAGGCCTCAAAAGAATAATGAAACATTTGGGGGCAAAAATGCAAAGCAGTAAACCATAGCTAGAGGCAAGTATTGCAAAAACTTCCACAGCAACAACATACTTCCCTGGAGAGCTAATGTAAGCAGGCACAAAGGCCACCCAAACAGCGCAGAAAATCAGCATGCTGAAGGTGATGAGTTTGGCCTCATTGAAGTTGTCTGGAAGTTTACGAGCAAGAAACGCCAAGAGGAGGCAAGTACAGGCCAGCAGGCCAATGTAGCCTAGGACAAGTGAGAAGCCCACAACAGACTCCATGGTGCACTCCAAGGTGACCTTTGACCCTTGAAAACCAAGATCACTTTGAGGCCTGGGGGGACTGAGAGACAGCCATATAACGCAGATGATAACCTGTATGGAGAACAAACAAACCTCAAAGTTATTATTATTTAAAAAATTATTATTATAATGAAGCATGGGATTTCCAGTGAAATTTTACTGTAAAAATCATGCCCAAAAGTAATATTTAAATGTTCTTACTCCACTGTTGTTGCCCACATTTTTTAATGTACCTTATTTGTACATTAATGTCCTTTATTTGTACATTAATTTACTTTATTTGTACATTAATTTACTTTATTTGTAGATGAGACAGCTAACAGATTGTGAGCCACTATAGAGAACGGACACTATTAGCAAACATTCTCATTATGTCATCAATACAGGAATATGTGCACCTGTATACAGGTAAAGAAGCAGACACTTCCTCTCTGTTGCCCAGGGCCAAACCACTTCATTAAAGTTTCAGCACCAGGCCGAGCTGAGCGGAAAACAGCCAGAACCACAATGGTTTTTACCAGGAGGCAAGAAACACAAAGCACAAAGCTGATCCCAAATGCAGCTTGCTGGAACCGGCAGGACCAGACTGACGGGCGGCCAATGAACACAAGCGAGCACAGGAAGCAGAGCTTGAGCGACAGAAGAAGGAGGAAGCTCAGCTCTGAATTGTTGGCTCGTACCTGGATATGAGAAAAAATAAATAAATATGAAACAATGAATCAATACTTTAAACTCTATTTCACATTTTGTCAAAGACCTCACCATAGGTGTTTGACGGTAGAAAAGAAACACGACAAAGACAGCGGTTGTCACAGTGACACCAGACACAGCTGCTGTCGTGAGAGTAATGCCCAAAGTTTCATTAAAGGAAAGAAAGTCCAGCTGGCGAGGGATGCAGGCAATTCTTTCAGCATTAGACCAGAACTCAGACGGACACTGCTCACACTGAAGTGAATCTGGTAAAGAAGTGAGGAATAGCAGATTGACAACAGGAAAATAAAAAGTGCAGATGAACTAAAAGTAGACAAGGGTCAGGGTAAACACTACCCCAGAACTCTGCTTACATTTTCTTACCAGTTTTATTGCTAATCTCCCCTTCAGCACATGGGAAACAGTCAAAACAACAGACAGGTTCCCCTTTCCTATCTGCCATCCATGTACCTGGGGGACAGCTTTTACTGCACACTGAATCAGGCACCTAAATAAAAACCACAAGACACATGCCATAATCTTATAAAAATTGACAAGAACACTACTTTCTGCAGCAAATTTATCAGTAACCTTATGGCAGTTTGTTAATCTGACTACCTGATTTGATCCTGTGCTCCACTGAATAGCTGACTCATTAAGGTGGAGGTCAAAACCATCTACATGACCGACAACAACAAGTTTTAGCGTCCCCTTGGGTGTGTTCTGCCAGTTCACAAGGTCATACTTTGCTGGGGGGTCACCTCCTTGGAAATAAAGCACTTCTCCTTGTGGTGTTGTGAGATTCACTGTGTTTAAGTGTTGCAATAACTGAAAGCACAGTATTGAGAATATAAAAAGCCTTAATGAAAGTGCTTTATAGTATTCAATCTTTAAGTCCAGCACTCGTGTTTAATAGCTCACACAGTGATAATTATGATCACCTCTACAGTTCTGATGTGTTTTGGAGAGGAACAAGAAGAGAGGTTGTTTTGAGGGGGGATGTTTCCACTGGGGCAGGAGAGTAGGCTGTGAAGGGCGTGGGCTGCAGCATAAACAGCAAGGTAGACATTATACGCCACTCTTAGCTGGGTGATGTCGCTAAAGAAATGCTGCACTTCATTTATGGACTCTATCCCACTGCAGGGTGGTAGAGAAGCTTTTTTCACATGGGATGAAGTAGAAATATTGTGTGAGGCATTCACAACACTGCATCCAAACTCCTTTTCCCAAAATTCTCTCAAAAAGTCATCATTAGGATAATGAGATGGGCTCAACTTTTTTAGATAATTTTCAAATCCAGGTATTGTTGAACTCCGAATGGCAACACCAAGAACCCCACTTGCCACCTTAGAGATGGTAATATCTTGGAGAAGATCGTCACTGGTACTCCAGGCCTCACTGGCCAGAAACTGTCTGCCAGTCACCTAAGGAAATATCAAAATAAGGAAAGTTTGCAATAAAAAACTGTGGTTTTATTTTTCAGAACACAAGTTTGTGTTTACTGATGAACTCCTGTTCTACTAGTGTCAATATATTTTGCTCACATTTCTCTTGGCAAGTTCCACAAATATTTTCTGTACATCTGTATACCAGCAAAAGATCAGAATCACAGTTGCAGTTGAAGACTGGATCGTAAGCGCCACCCGTCTGGCATCACTCACAATAGTTTCTCTGTGGACAGTCTCAATGAATTCTAAACACACCCTTTTCCCCTTAATCTCTTCCTGAAATACCTGAAATAGGTCAAAACAACCACTATGTTATCTTTTATTATATAAGATGGACACAAAGATTTTATTCAGCAATTTACAGCATAATAGCAAAACATACACCTGTATTGCCATTTGACCATAATCATTGTTCGCAAGCACAGCTCCAATCCAAGTCCAGTTGAGGCGTATGGCCAGCTGTGCCATGGTTCGAGCTTGGTAAATATCACTGGGGATTGTTCTGAAGAAGTTAGGAAAGTTGGACCTGTCACTAAGACAGGGGCAGCTAGCCAAGTAGCTGATCTGTGAGCCACACAAATATCAGTTTTTTACAACTTACGAAACATATTAGCTGTTCAAAGATGACTATACAATATTATCATCAGTTGTTTTTCCCATTATAAAAACTTACCACTGGTACAGAGAGAGGCCCTAGGATCCTGGACAGTATCACTCCTGTTGTAGATGCATGACCTCCAATGAGTAAAGGAACAGGCTGAACACCTGATGATTAGATAAATAAATAAATAAAAACAGCATCTTTACACAGTCATAGGATCATATTACTTGTTGTTTTACATGAACTTTGCAAATTTTAACTTCATGACACTTCAAATCAAACCTGCTGTCTCTCCAGGTTGTTCATAAGCTTCAGAATAAAGTGTAGAGGCTGTTAAATTGCAGTTGTGTCTGTCTCCTCCAACCAGTGAGAGAGCACTTTGCAGAGCCCAGGGGTACCGGCCACAGCTATCAAGTATATGATAACCTAGTTTTATTCCTGGTAGCAGAGCGCTGTTTTGATTTACTTCCTCCACAGCAAATGCCATAGCATACATATATTTTAGTGCTTGTAATTCTAAACTGAGACCACAGGAGGAAAAAAAATCATAGTGAATTAAACAACCTGTGAAAGGTAAGGTTACAGGATATGATTTCATAATATGAAATGATACATATTGCAGCAAACAAACAAACATGCTTTGAGTAAGTTTTACCCAGTACAAGGTTCATAATGTGGCAGTCTGGTGTAGACCTGTTCTACAGCTGAAGGTATGTAATGCAAACTAAAGAGTCCACCGATAATCACATCTCCATCCTGGAAGACACCCCTGTTGCTTGGCGCACCCAACTGGGAGCACACCGTCACCTGCACCCCCTGCAGTCCCACTGGTTTACCCATTATGCTGACAAGCAGCAGGGAGAGGGCTGAGGAGAGCCACTTAGTGGGATGCAAGGGGAGCCAAAATGTGGAAGCAGCCATTCTGGATATGTCACACATGAATGTCAGAAAATTCATGAATCATAATTACAGTAAATCTAGTAAATGTAAAACACAATTCAGCACAAAACAGTTTCATCAAACCTGTAAACTAAGTCAAATACACTTTTACTAAATAAAAAAATTAAATTAAATCCTTTAGGGCTTCATCTGGGTTCTTCAAGAAGAAAGGGCATTTTAAACAAAAACATGATTTCACCTGGTTACAAAGTCCCCACTATCTCGACCAACACATATCTTCCTCCCTCTCTGCACATGTCAGGTGTTGATGTGGGTATTTATAACAGGTGGGAAGCATTTTGAAAGGAAGTAAAACTGATGACTCAAGCAGGAGCTAAAATAAAATGACTTCTCTCCAGAGTAATAGTGGAAAAACACTTGAATGATAACAAGTAATTAGCATGCGTGAAGTTGGCAGTGGTGGGTGTGTGTATGAGAGTACAGTATGGTTCCTGGTCCATGGTTTTGTCAAGATTGCTACTATTACTACAATTACTATTAAAATACTATTCCCCTGCTATTTGCAGGTTCAAAATAATATTTTAGAAATGCTGTATCATTTTTGCTTACAGGAACAGAAATGTATTTAGTGTACAAGGTTCATCCAGACTTGTTCACATCTGAACTATTTTATTTTATTTTATTTATCTGCAGTATCAGATGGCTCAAAAGTATTGGTGTTTGCAGAACTGTCAATGCAACACAAAATATCAAAATACTGTAATAATAATAATAATAATAATAATAATAATAATAATAATAATAATAATAATAATAATAATAATAATAATAAGTAGAGCTTTTAAATACAAGGAATGAACATCTGCAAATTCTTGTGAAAACCTTATTTGTCAGAAAGATTTCCAGTTATTTCCAGAATTCCAGTGCAACACCTTAACTTGTTTAATAGTTGTTTTATTATGTGTTCTCAAATTCTCAACATTACATTATTATAGATGATTCAAACTCAAGTGAAATTACAGTAAAGTGTAAAATAAGATGGGTGAATATTTTTTCTATATAATCTGTGGTCAGTGTAGCGCAGGAGTTAACCAAAAAAATAACTAGAAAACTATTTATCCTCGTTTGGATCGAGTTCCCAGCTGCCCTTAAAATCTTTCATCTGGTGATTTTTCTAATTGAGTCTTAATTCTTTTTACTTTTTCTTTACTTTTTGATGTATGTAGCTGGCAAAACCAGCTACTGACCAGAATTCTATAGACTATGTACATATACACTCACCAGCCACTTCATTAGGTATGGCTGTTCAACTACTTGTTAATAAAAATATCCAACTAGCCAAGCACATACATTTAAGGCAGTCTGCTGAAGTTCAAAAAGTGATTTAAGAAACTTGCCATGGTTGTAAGCATTGGAGAGGATAGTATGAGAAACTGCTGATCTACTACAATCTGCACACAATCATCTGTAGGGTTTACAAAGAATGATCTGAAAAAGAGAAACTATCCAGTAAGCAGCAGTTCCTTTGGGAAAATTGAATTACAAAATGTAAATAATGTTGTTCTGATGACTCGATATCAGCTGCAGTAATAACAACTTGACATAAACGACATGAAAGCATGGCTTCATTGTGCCTTCTGTCAGGTGTTCAGGCTGCTGCTGGTGGTTTAATGGTGTGGGGAATATTGTCCTAGCACACCTTTGGTCCCTTAGCACCAACTAAGCATCATTTCAACGCCACAGTTTACCTTTTATTGCTAACCATGTCCATCCTTTTATGACAGTGTATCCATCCTCTGAGGCTGGTGCTAGCAAGGTGTACCTAAAGAGTAGATCATGTGTATTATGCTGACATAAGAAAAATAACATAACGTCTCATAGCATTTCTAAAACCCTTAAATTAGCTTTATAATTAAGGCAATTTTCACTGTCTCTTGCTTTTAGGTGGCTTGTAACTTTAATATTCCATTTGGAAAGCAAAGTTTACAGCCACTGTTATAGATGTTGTGATGTTTGGTATTGTGTGGATGAACTAAGGCGACCAAGATACTGAGCCTTAGGGTAGAAAAGCAAAGTCTTGGCTCCAATCTTATCTTAATGAGCCTAAAGTTGAATTAATCAAAAAACATTCAAACTATCCAGCTGTATGCCTCTTTTCTCTCATATTTTCCTGGACGTCTGTACTGTGGGAGTTGTGTACCCAGAGCAACAGGTGTATCATTTGTCAGCTGTATTACACAGTCATTTCATGAGCAATTACATCCCATTATGTTTTAGGTGGCATATGGGGAAAGAAGAAGCTGTTTATGTCTTACAATGAATCGATTTTGAGCTTCAGCCGCATTCTTGATTGATTATCTGTTACTATGCAGAAAAAAAAACGTGTCATTTGTTGAAACCAAATATCTCATAATTTTATTGCATTGATAAGAAAATGCTCATAGTTCTTCAGTGAGCAGCCATACAAAGAAAAAAGATGGTGCAACACTGAAACAAAAAAGAAAAAACCCACCAAAACTGCAGTCTTACTACGCTCCTCTCCTCTGCTTGGCCCGGTGTAGTTGTCACTCTGCCTTTTCAGTCCATCACGTTATACAAAATAAAAATGAACAGAACTAAAAGATCATTTTTGCAGTCTGTATCAAAGCAATTATAAAAATAAAAACCTTTAAACTCAATTTTTTCTTAATTTGCAATCACATTTTCAAATTCTACAAATCAAAAAGAGCAACAAGTCCAAGCAAAGAAGTCTATGTACTGTATTGCACCCAATACAAACAAGCCTATGCCCTCTGTTGTATCCAATACAACCGTTTGTTCTGTGCAAATAAGGTTGGTCAATGCAACACCTATTTTATAAATTGGTGCATAGTCATGCTTGACATGTTCACAAGTAACATGCACAAACATAAATGTACAGTTAGAACTGATTCTCAACTAAAACTCATCTGAGATGAAAAATCATGTCAGGAATATTTACACACAACACAAATAAAGAAATACCGCTGGAAAGAGAAGGAAGACTTACATTTGATATGAAGATGAAACCCATCAATTCAAAGTAGCTGTTTGATACTACTACACATTCAAATGATACAAAGAAAGACATTCCCTCTCTGCTTAACAGCCAATACTTCTTTTTTTTTGCTTCATAGTCAGTGTACATATTTTGGACAGTACATCACAGAGACAAAGATAACAAGTATCTGTACAATCAGTCTAGGAAGCCGTTTGGAGGGACTCAAAGTTCCCAAGTACATTTACACATTAAGCAGAATACAGACGATACATAGCCGACTAGAAAGACCATTCACTATTGAAATAGTGGACATTTCATACAGGCAATTCATGCTGTCAGATCCAACCATGGATTATATGAGATGCTTCACTTTTATCTTTTCTAAAAACAGCCCAGAATAAACATTTATTCAACTTGGGGTTAACAAATATGAGAACAAGCAAGGGCAAGTGCTTATTTCATTGATCCCCAGACTTTTGGTATAACTGAAGTTAATCAAGAATCACTGGCAGATTCTTAATTTCATGTAAAGTTATCAGAATTAGAGTCTGAGCAGAAAGTAGACCTCGGGCTCAGACACTGAGTGGCTTGTGTTTGCAGGTGGAAGAGAGTCATCAGTATAGTATCGATCTCCATAATGGTCACCATTTCCGTAACGTAATGATGTGCAAGCTCCTTCGGGAAGTCCCCTGTCCTCCAGCTGACCAAGATAACCTGCTATGTAAGAACCAGTAGAGTGTCTGTTCGTTGGAGGATTCTGTGAGGCTGGTTTATTCCTTAATACTACCCCACCAATGCCGGCAGTGCTATTGATGACCACCCCTGAACGAGGTTTTAGAGCTTCTTGCTGTCTTTCCCGAGCCCGGCTATTGATGTGACGTACACGGCTTTGACTACGGGAGGATAGGCGACGTGTTAGGGGTGGAGGGGAATCATCTGTATCCCTGGACACAACAGGAGCTAAACTTGGTGCCTGTGGCTGTGACAGTGGGGATTTTGCTTGCAACTGAGGAGACTGGGGCCTATCAATATCACTGTCATCCCCCTCCAAACTGACCAGCTTACGTAGCTGTTCGGTAAGAGGATCACAAGACTGTGACTGGAAAGTTACTCCCTCTATGGTGCCCGACTTCTTTTGCTTCCTCATATGGGGCGTGATGAAACTGCGACTAATAATGTGGTATTTGCTCTGAAAGTTGCATGATATGTCTTCAGAGGTTAAGTCTCCCAGGGATTTGGATTTGCATGGGCTGGGGGCTGTGGAGTCTATAGTATCAGACTGAGAAAGAGGTGATAACGGCTTTAAACTAGACTGTCGTGTAGTTCTGGTTTCAGCCTGTGGCTGGTGCCTATAATTAATCTGAGAAACCTTTTGGTTCCATGACTGCTGTTGGTCAAATGATTGTGTTTGACTTTGGTTGTGTAGCTGGCTGTTCTGTGGAGCTGGAGAGGACATAATGCAGTCATAGTCCAGATGGCTGTATACTGCTTCAAAGTCTGAAGAGGGGGAATAAAGGCCTCTGTCTCTACAGCTGTTTACAGATGTAGCAGATTGATCATGGAGGCTTTCCGAAGAGCAAATACCATTTTGGTAACATCCTGCTTGCTCCCTCTCCAGCTGTTCATACCCCAGCCTGTCTTGATGAGACATGTTTAGGATACGATTCCCACTGTAGCTCCTCTGCTGGTAGGAAGTGCTGAAGTCTCTGGTGTGGTTAAGGGCCTCGGAATTTCTCTGAGGTATGGGGTAGCTGTTTTGACGCACTGGACTGGGATTAGAGGGTCTAGAGTTAAAAAGTCTATAGTGGAGGGAAGTCTGGGAATTGTCATGGTGTTCATCGTGACTGAACTGCTGATAAGAAGGTTGATTCATGGGGGAATGATGCTGTGAAAATGCAACGTGAGAGGAACGTGATGAGTACTGCTGTTGGGAATCATAATATGAAGAAGGCTGTTTTTGTAGGAAGCAGCTAGGAGTGGACTCATGGTTTTCATAAATAGCCTGGCGTTTGATAGGACTCATAAGCCCAAGCTCATAATGTCTTGGGGAAGTCAGCATCGTCTCCAGTGGATCCTCATCAACATTTAACTCCACTTCTGTAAAAACCTTTCCAGATGAATCGTGGGCAATGTGAAAACTGTGACCGTTTACAGAAGAGCCTATGTACCTTTTAGAAGTATTTTGTTCTGTTTCACTCATTGGTCCTGGGGGATCAGTCACCTCTTCATACACCCTCTCCTCTATCTCCTCATCTCTTTTTCTTTCCACACAATCCCAGCCTATATTATGACTTTTCCCCAGTCCTTGAACCACCTTTGCTGGAGATGACCCCAAACTGCTTGAGGGTGTGCTCTTTAAAGTGTCTGCCTGAACATGGACTGTCTGTTTCTTCAGGTTGTACACTGATACTGGCGACAAAACCTCCTCATCTAGAATGGTATAGACCTCCTCGAGCTCAGTGGTTTCTGGGCTGGAGATGAGGGCTGGTGCAGGTTGGGTAGTTTTGTGAGGTGAACAGATTTCCCAATTTACATTATTCGCTTTATGAACTGCCTTCTGGGGACTTGTGGGATTTTTCTTGTAGGGGGAATCTGCACTGGTTTTCAGAGGAGATCTGAACTCTTCCAGTGTTTTAGGGGTAGTAGGCCTCAAGTTTGAGTGATGGGACGGGATCATATCACGAGATGTGAAACTGTTTTGGTCAACAGTGCTTTCAAACTGACCAATAAGAGCTGAAACAGAGCCACATGTGTCTTCCTCATTGCCTAAGGATACAGCATCAATAATTCTGGAAATTGTGCTGTCATGCATAAAGCTGGGGCTCTTTAAATCACAGTACCTGTTGACAGGGGAAAGAGGGGCCACAGATGAGGGGACAGAGGAGGAGGATGAAGACACTGAAGGTGCAGCTGTGAATGTTGTGCTACTTGATGATGTTTCTGGTTTATCCAGTTGCATCTGGCTATTCATTGCAGGCAATACAAGAGAGTTTTTCTCTGTTCCTGTGGAGATGATCTTGGACTTGTTGTCTTCTGGCTGGTAATTCGCATAGTCTTCTTCCTTCCTCACTTCTCCAACACCAACAACCAGATAAGAAGTCTCTGACTGGTGAAATTCTTTGTTTCTGTATGTCTTAGAGGGAGAAGGGGCGTTTGATTCTGTGGCAAGTGATGATTCGATGAGTAGGTCAACAGAGGAAGACCTGGGCCTGTCAAAAAGGCAGGATCCTGTGGACACAGATAAATGAACAAAGGGATTAATAAAGAGATGCTTATATACAATAACTGATTTTGAATACCAAGCAGACCAACACTGACAACAATTAACAATCCAGCCAATACAAGGCAACAGCAAAACACAGACGAATGGTTCACCAAGTACAACTGTGAAAGGAGAAGATGGTGGAGGTTTTAAATAAAGAAAGAATCCATGTTTGCAAAGATCAGATCAGGAGGGAGATGGTCAAATGGGATAACATGGCACAGTAATATATTTCTCAGACCACTTTCCAACAAAATACACTGGGTGGACGCAATACTGGTATGTTTTTGAACGATGCAACCTTTAGACAATAGGTATTTTAGATTACCTGTAGGCATATCCTAGTCAGTTCTCTACTACAAGGAAACACACAAATGAAGATGGGACAGAAAAGGCACGTTAAGGTATTATGAAGAATAGGCTGTAGTCTGTCAGTTCACATGGTTACTGTACATGAGTTTTGTAGCATGAAGTAAAGCAAGGGAGAGAAATCAGCAAACATTTTACATTCATTAATCTGCAAAGCAAATCAAGGCAACTCCATGTAAAATTCACAAAAATATAATAGTTTAGAAATATGCTGTAGTTCTTAAAAAAGGCATTAAAAAGTTAAATGATTCACATTTTGACTCTGTTGTTGTTGCCACAGATTGCTGTGGCCTGATATGTGTTAGTATCCGATATTACATCACGAATCTTACAAATATATTTAATTCAGTTAAATTTTAATTCAATAGTGCCAAGTCACAAAAACAGTCTTTCAAGGCTCTTCATATGATGGTATTTA
Source organism: Oreochromis aureus (assembly GCF_013358895.1). Taxonomy (NCBI): domain Eukaryota; kingdom Metazoa; phylum Chordata; class Actinopteri; order Cichliformes; family Cichlidae; genus Oreochromis; species Oreochromis aureus. Next base: position 14,718,687 of record NC_052955.1, on the reverse strand, counting down.
AACCATCTCAATAATTTATATAATTCCTGTTTTTATTTTCATCTTGGACTGCAGGATGAATGGAAAATACCCACCAATAACAGTGTCTGCACCCATGTCATGCTGTTCTTTGTCTGGGGAGCAGATGGAAAGCTGCCCTTGCAGAAGTCTGTCTAAGGGCATGGAGATCGGCCTGTGAATAAGTGGGGCTCGGGGCTGGAGACGTTTCTCCATCCCTCCTTCCTTCCCAGACACACCCTCTCCTCCTGCAGCAGCTGCACCTGTGCCATTCTTTTGGTCTGATATTGAAGCCACTGACTCTGACAGCATCATCTTTGTCTTCTTCCGTCCCTTTGCCGGGGCACTTGCCGTGCGTCGCAGGAGGTGATCACTGATGGAGCGTTTTCGAGGACCACTGGAATTTGTATCAACGGAGGACTTGGAAGAACGGTTAAAGAAACCTCGGATACCTCGTAGCTGATTACTCTGAGGACAAGAGCCAAACAAGAAGAAAAATGTATAAGTAATGCCTGATCAGCCAGTGTGTCGACCTAAAATAATCTAAATTCATTACAACATTTCAGTTTGAAGTTAAAATGATGATGTGGAATTTTACATAAACGATGAGAGGTTTGGCATGTACTGGATATGAGCAGTTAACAACTACCTGCTTTAATGAACATTGTCTATAGATGGCACCCTTACTCCTTAGTCACCACAGCAAACAAAATGCAAAAAGCTGTTGTTTGGTTGTGCACACATGCTTACATTCAAAATAATTACATGTACACTCATAATAAGACAACAACAGGTAAAAATAAAATCTGAATGAAAACTTAATTTGTAAGTAAACTGCATGACTCAGTCATTGAAATATCACAGACAAAAAGTCACTGAAGATAAGCCAGACTGCACATTTGCATCATGCATTGCTTTTCCATGCAGCACCACACAGACCCTAGTAAATGGGTATACCTTATTAGATCCTAGAAAGTGCATTATGGTAAAGCTGGGGTTCAGCACTAGAGGGCTCCACTAGAAAGAAAAGGTATTGAGCATAGCTTAAATGGACTGGTGTGTTGAGGAAAAAAAAGCAATTTCCTGTTTACCTGTTAAAAAAAATCACTTGATGAAAAAGGCTAACAAGGGGATTCCCCAGGCGTATAGGGCACTTACCTTCCCATAGACATCATGCACTGACACGTGCACAAAAATGGAAGCTTCAGTTAGCCCTTCCAAGTAAACATGTCTGTAACCTGTGGTTAGAGATGAAGGGAGAAAGCATGTGAGCTAAACAGTGTGTTTAATACAGATAACAGCTATTATCAAATGATGCAAGGTGATCTTCAGGATTTCAAAACAAATTTAAATGGATTCAAATTTAGAAATGAATAAAAAGATAACCTGACAAATAACTTTTTTTTCACTATATAGTTACATGAAATCATGGTTTACCTAATACAACCAGGAGATGATATATCCTTTAGCAATATCACCATCTAATCTACAAAGGAAAATGATCCTAGTACTGTAGTGATTCTAGCCATCAGTGACAAACAGTGTCCCCTCTTATGTTTATGTCATTCATGCGCAGTAAGTAAATTTTTTTAACAATATGTAAAGCAAAGTCTTTACAAACCAGGCATCAGGCTGGTGAAAGCAACAGTCCGTTGACCAATAAAGTCCCTTCCAATCGGGTCATGGTCCCAGACAAGAAAACGCACCAATGCCACCTCAGCCATATGAAGTGTAAAGGTCAGAGTCTCCTCCCATACTGGGTTAAAACCTGAAGAAAATACACATATATATACAGTAAGCTTATTATCATTATTATCATCCATTTCATTAGTATGCTGTTAAAGCACACACCCACACACCACAAGACTTCCGTCGAGAAAAGGTAGGATTTCACACTAATCTTATAATACTGTTGAGCTCCCAGGCTCCATAACCTTTCCCAGAGGACGCATTCTCCCTGCCCCTGCAGAGTGCTCTCATCTGTGGAGTCACGTTTGAGGTGATACCCGAAGATCACGCCTTTCTGCTTCCATTGTTTCTGTAATTAATTAATTTGATTTTTTATCCTGGCTGTGCTTCACAGCCCAGAGTAAAATCTAACATCTGTGGCATTATTTCATTGGTTTGCTCTGTTTTTAACAACAATGCCATTGATTACTAGAATATGACAGAGGTGAAAAGAGCTGTGACTATCTGCTTTTTTGCATGCCATACATGCATTTTGTTCTATAGTATGAACACTGTAAAACAGAAAATATATGCAAACAAAACTCACAAATACACAAATATTCCACATTCATCCCTTTTACACAACTTCAAAGTAAAATACAAAAGCATGTAAAACAGTTATGAGAAAATATTATAATACATAATTTATACTCGTTGTATATAGTTCAGGTTAGGTCAGTGTACAGAAATGTGCAATAATGGTCTGTGTGTGTCTAACCATTGTCATCAACAACTCGGGTCTGTTCCTTGCAGCAGTCAACTGGCAAACCGATTATTTCCACTTCAACAAAAGGATCAATAATCTGATGGAGGAGAAAAAGCAATAAAATGAATTGTATTTCATTTTATGACCCTGGCTATATTAAGAAAGAGAGCAACTGGAATATCTCTAAACAGTCAAATATAATTGTCCAAATGTGTGCAATAGCATGTAAGAACAAGAGACAGAGAGGGGGAGAGAAGAGATGACAGATGGAGAATGTGGAAACAGTGCATGTGTTTTGGTATGTTTTTACCTCTCCACGGTCCCCCAGCATGGAATCTGGCGGTTTGGGCAACTGCTGTCCACTAATGATCTTGAGAATGAGCTGTTTCTTGGGATAAGCTGGAAGGGGATCATCACTGAATGGGTTGAAGGTGCCTAGAGGGAATAACAGACAGCAGCGCACCAACTTTGATTAATTCCAGCAGTAAATACAAAAAAAAAAATCCATGACTTGCTTTCATGCTGCACACATTTAGTAAACCGTAAAGAAATTGTACGGACCAGAACTGCAAACTACATCTGAAGCAAGCCTGCTAAAAAATTCATCAGTGCCTCTCTCATGTCATGCAGCTAAATCCCAGTTGGATAGATAATTATAAAGCAAACAACGCTGTACTGTAAAATGAAATCTCTCTAATGAACTGAGGTGGATGAAGAGAAGGATACCTCAAACTTACAGCACGTTAAAAACACAGCAGAGTTCCCAAACATTATGCTGAATTATGTAACATGATCAGAAAGTTCTTCCTCTGATTGCTCTAGCAAAACTAAAATTTTAGTTAATATCGCTTACAGTTAAATTCTTATTACGCTTTCTTCAACGAACACTGAGTTAACATGTTCCAGTATGTTTCCATTCCAACTATAATGTACAATGTAATGTATAATGTACTATAATCCTGGGACTTGGAGAAAGAAGAAAAACAAATAGGCACTGATTTAATTATCAGTTAATGCTATTCGCAAATAATCATTTATAAACGCTGACTTATTTGTGTCCATGCAGTGAGTTTGTTGCTGTACCTTTACACATTGGAGGAGGCTTGAGGACATATCCAATACCTCCATTCACCATAAACTTGGCTCTGTTCAGCTGCATCATCCTCCCCTCTGTCTGATAGTTGAGTGCAACTAAAAGAAATAATAATAATAATTATTAATATTATTATTAATAATAATGATGTTAATGGATTTGCATCTTTTGTATTTTTTTATTATTATTTCATGCTCCAGTGGGTTCTGTAGTTGCCACAATGGAGAGTAATTCTTCAGATTAGCAATAGGTGGATCTCAGCTTCCCAATTCCAATTAAAGTCAAAAACACAAAAATTACAGGAGAGGAGCAAAGTTCTATGCCAGCTGTTTTATTGAACAGTGTAGCTCAGCAAAACAGAAGGAAAAGCAAAGCTCCCCTAGGGTGTTCGCAGTAAGCGCATGCAGGTAGGGACCAACCCCACGGACAGACAGCAGGAAAAGCCCAGAGGGCTGTCCCCGGCCCCCTTTTAAAGGTACCAGTAGTCCCACCTCCTGCTGCTGAGTAACTTTCCCACGCACCCAGGAGCAGCAGGTGCAGGGTCAAATGCCGGCCAGAGTTCACACCTGGCGCTGGCTGAGCGCCCGGTCCAAAGTGACACCCCTAGGTTAACCCTTTGCTTTACCCTCTGACAATAGGTCACAACATGGTCAAAGGTCACACATTAGTACAGCAAATAGCATAGTTTTTAAAAGATAATTATGATATTAATGTGAATAATACTTGGCCTAACTACATCAAATATATGAGTTAAATGCATAACATAAAAATAAAACACTCCAGTGTAGGTTTATAGTGTGTGTGTGTGTGTGTGTGTACAGGACAGTGAAGATATGCCTCATGAGTGTGCTGCATGACTTGTGGGCGTGTGTGTGTGTTTGTGTGTGTCACCGCGTGCCTAAAACCCCACATGAAAGTTAGAATATATATATTCAGATAGATATATAGGTACAAATCCACCACATTAGATATATAAGTATACATGTCATACAAAAATCCACTACAGTTCTTAGTTAGTTAGTTAGTTTATTCTTGATCATTATCTGTAATATGAATTCTTGGTTTCAGTTAGTGGGCTTCGGTTAATATTTTGCTTAGGGATTAATTTTGTGTAGGCTTTTATTATTTTTCATTTATTTATTAATTTGTTTTTGGCCTTCCCTTCTGTGTCACTGTCACTGTTTTTTCTATTATTTCCTGCTTTATTTTGGTAGCCTGGGTCTTGTGTGCCAAGTATTGAGTTTTACATTCCCTCTCTCGCTATCATGGATATGTTTCAGTCACCCTCCTGTGTCCACTTCGCTTGATTACCTCATGTGTGTATTGAAGCCTCAGTTTGCCTTAGGTCTTTGACATGTCTGTTTGTCCTGTTTATCCGCCTGAGTAGTTTCCCTGGTTGGATTTTGGGATTCTGTTTTCATTTGCCATTTGCTCTGTTGGCTTCCCCTAATGAACGTTGCCTTTTGCTCATTAACCCGATCTGCAAGTCTGCATTTTTGGTTTCACATTATCCAGTAATAATGGCATAACATGAATACAAATAGACTGCAATGATTTCCCAGTACAGTAAGTCTAGCCTTATATGTAGTTGAAAATAGTACAAAGATAACACATCAAATATATATATATATATATATATATATATATATATATATATAGGTCATACATCTGACACCTGTTTCAAAGATGTTTGACTTCAAAGGCTTATGAAGATGTTTCAAACGTTTCAAACATGTATGACTAGGGTCACAAATGACTGACTAAGCTGTTTAATCTAAAATAAAATAAAATGAATGAATGAATGAATGAATGAATGAATGAATAAATAAATTCCTCGTGGAATAACTCAAAACAGTTGAAATAGCAACATAACTCAAAAAGAGAGCGTCCCAGAGATGGTGAGTGTTTCAAAAGCAAAGATGGGGTTCTGAAAGCCTGCATAGACAAATAGTTTAACAGTTTAAGAAAAACACCTTTAAAAAAGTAAAATTGCAGAGTATTTTGCAATTCTGTATTCTATGGTTGTGCATGATACTATAGAAATTTAAAATATTCCCTTCTTTAGATGGAACTGTTTTTGTTTTGCTTAAAAGAAATTAACTGTTTTAGATCAAGAAAAATTCCTATCTCTTCTCAAATAACTTCAGATTAACTTTCAGATTATATCAAGTGAAGGCCACAGATAAGCTCATTTGTATGTGTTCATGCATTTGTTAAGCAGTGTTAATGTATAAATAAACTAGTAGAAATGGACTAGTTCTTATATAGCACTTTCCTACTTTACTTGAGCACTCAAAGCACTCTATACAACATGTATGATTCACCCATGTGTCCTTTTTGTCTGTACTTTTTCTACCTAAGTGCTTTTATCTAACATTCACACTCTCGTGCATGCATCAGAGAGCAACTTGGGGTTCAGTATCTTGCCCAAGGATACTTAGGTTCTAGCATGCAGATTAAAACAGCCAAGAATCAACAAATCACCCTTCCAGTCAGTATGTTGAACTAGGAGTATGGCATTTTTTTAAACAGCTGTGTTTTCTCTCAAAGTTTTCTAGAACCTTATAAGATCTGTAATTTGTCATCTTACCCAACTGACAACCCACGTTCCAGTAGAACTGAGGGTTGAAATTGGAAGAGTCGATGCGATATGCCGAGGGATAAATTCGAGACAGCTGCCTCTGGTTAAAAGCCAGGAACTCTTCTGTTCTGTGATTCACCAGAGACTGTGCTCTGGTCTCACTGAAAGACAGAACGTCACCTGCAGTGCCTGAAGAAAAACGTGGAGTTGTTATAAGAAGATACCATTAATACGAAGATTGCATTTTGCTTGTGTGTGCATGTGTCATAGCTCTGGTGTTTCACCTTCATTAAGACACTCCTGTGAGGCAACAGAGTTGGTGAACACCACGAGATTTGACAGATCTCTGCTCAGTTTCATCGTCTTCCTCTTTCTTCCACACCTGAAACAATCGTCAGATGGCCGATTTTAAAAAGAGGACAGAGATGACAAAGTGAGATCATCGAGGCAGATGGAATAAAAGGGATAGTAGTTAAGACTTGATCATTCATCCATCCATTAAAGTATTTATAGGAGAAAAGCATTGAAGGATAGAAGATTGTCCACTGGAGGCAACTTGGAAACCACAGGAAAAGAGCATCAAAGGCAAAAAGCTTAATAGGGACCAGAGGATATGCAGTGCAGAAGACTCACTCAGATTCACACACACAAACAACTACACTGTCAGGCACCCACAGTCTTAAAAAAAGTCAGCCACTCAGACACATGCTTGCGGGAATCTGTATTGTGACAGTTCCCTGGGACATGCCTATATGAATATGCAACAGAGACTGGAAGAACAAAGACAGACAAAGGTCTTAGTTGCAGACAGCCGCTGAACAAGGAAAACAAAGCTGGATTTCCACATTTCTTTGCCAGGGTTGACTCAAATAGAAATGGGCGGAAAACAAGACCAACATGGACATAAAACTGAAAAAGAAGTGGACTATATTCAAAGTGAGGATGAAAATGGACTACAATTTACTTTGGTATGATTCCTTTCAGATGTGAGTCTAAATAAAATACAGACCAAATTAGTGGCAACAATAAGACTGAATTATGTCATTTTATCACCCCTTCCTCTGTTATTTTTAAGTACATAATGAGTTGAGAGGATAGATGGGGGACTGCAGAAATGAAAGTAAAACATAGAATCCTGCATTTTTTAGTTCTCGATAATGATATAGCAGTAATAATTACCACTTATTACTGTAGGTGAAAACAAGAATTGTAAGACTACTCATTAGTGACAGGTAACATTTGCAAAATATGCAAAATATTGATATGATATAAGAGAAGGCAAAATACCTAGCAATACCAGAATTAGAGAAAGGTCAGGAAAAGTATTTTGAATATTTTGAGTTTTACTTCTGACAGATAATGTGGCATCAACAATTTTGCCAAATAAATGACCAAAGTTTTTCTAATCATGGTTTTGGATACAATATCCATCTTTGACTACAAGTTAATAAGCAGATGAGCTGTGGGATGTGTTTTTATTATTATTATTATTATGTGATGTATTCTGTTATGGCGCCACTTTCATGCATCCTAGACTCTTGGTATTATTGTGCTTTTGTAGTCAGTAAAATCAGGGTAAAATCAGGGTAGGGAAGGCATAATTGCACAGCAGGGCATGCAGGCTGAACATTACAGATAAATTTGAGAAAAGTGGAAAAGGGTGACTGTTAAATATAGACTCTAAATAAGAAGAGAAGAAAAAAAAATCTAGGTTCTCTGCTTTTATGCTGGTGGTAGCTCCAGATTTGACTCCTTAAACTTTCCCCACAAAAACAAAGTCTTCTCCAGCAAACATACAATATTTGCATGGCACGACCAGTGACCTGAATTGTTTCATGCTCCCAGCAGTCAGCAAGTATCCAACCTCTCAGCTGTCAGAGATTGTCAGTATTGCGATGAAGTGGTTCAAAGGTCACCTGTTGAACTGTCCTCCAGCCTCCCTCCCAGACCTCTCCTGACCATCTTCTTCCTTGTCCATGCTTTGGCATGTCAGCCTGGATTTGGAGTGCCTCTGGACAGTGAAGAGACAGGGATATGTAAACAAACACACAATTACACTACTGTAAAGGTTTGCCCTCTAAATAAAAAGTATAAACCAAAACATATATAATATCCATAAAGCCACCCACATTCTCACAGCACATGTTCTTTATGCCCACGAGTTGTCGCTAGTGTTTTTTCAGCAAGTCCTTTTCACTGTGGCTGTTGCAGTATGTTTGAGTGTGTGATTGTGCATGCCAGGGATGTTTCATACATAGCATACTCAATCACTGCAAGACTTTTTTTGAATAAATTGTTTCTGTTTTCTTAGTTTTGTTGTGCGTTTAGCTAGTCTGTTCTATCAGCGGTAAAGTGAAGTTAAGAAGAGTAATTACAGGGTTAAGGCTGCCTACCAGCAGATTACTTGCACCCATGTGTGCACAGATATATACACACACGTGGGAGGGTGCACAAAATGCAAAGAGGGAGGCATAAAAGAATGAAGAGTAGATGTGTGTGGGCAGTAGAGGAAAATGAGGAAGGTAAAAGGAAGCGAATGGCTAGAGAGAGAAATTCAGAGAGAGAAATAACCAAACTGAGGAATGTGGGAATGTTTAGGGAATCTTTTCAGAAACCACCACCCACTTAAAACTGACCCGAACTTACATTATATGCATGGTAAATTGAAATCATGCTGAAGAACGAAAGCACTGTTCAAGAAGTTGGTACAAAATCTCCTGCAGAGGGTCAGCTCTGTTAAGATCTGATGAGTTCAAAGGCTGTAACTTAGATTCACATAATTTCATACTCATTAAACCATTCAGTGACCTCTTTTGCTCAATGGATGAGACTACTCCCATCAAGATGGAAATCTCTAATCAAAGGATAAAGGTGATTACTCATAAACTTTGCATGTACTAGTTTATGGTATGTGCAGGGACCATTCTCTTTATGTCAAATTTAACATGTCAGAAACTAAGCTTAACCATTCCTCTAGTGCCAGAGTTAAAAATTCTGGGGTTTTTTCTTTAATGTGTCATAAAGTGTAATTTACATTAGAATTTGCTATAAATGACTTCAAAAGAAGCTTTCAACTGATAGAAAGCAGCAGTTGCTTCTGTTTCACTTCTTGTAAGTGATGCTTATCAGTTATCATCTCTGATGATTAAATACAGCAAACAGTGTGGGAAGGCTGCACCAAATAAAAGCTCTGCTTAATAAAAACATATGTAGTCTAACATAACAGCTTTGAGGTAAGCACTACCTTCAAGAAGGCTTTAAAGTTATTTGGCTTTTTTTCCAAACTATTTTAAACAAGTGTTGATAAAAAATTATGTTCATTTTCAGGGTTGTTACTAAAATGCATTGCAATATTGTAATTAGATGATGAGCTGGTATAAATTTAATGTTAAGTTTGTGTAACACTAGCTCTTGCCTAGAAGAAGAGTTGGTCTCTTTCTCATATACAGTGAATACAACGCAGCACTAACACTGTCAGGCTTGGCGTAGCACAAAGACTGTAAGAAGATCCACACACAGTTACTGTCACTGTTTTGTATTTTGTATTATTATATAGTCTTTTATTTCACTGCTACTTAGGTTCTAGTCTCTTGGTTACTGTTCTGTGCTCCGTGCTCTGTGTCTCCTCAGTCAGTGTCTAGTCTGTGTATTTGTGATTCCTGGTTCTTAGGTTTTGTTTTGTATCTATGTTTAGTTATGTCTTCCCTGTCAACCGTGTCCCCTTGTGAAGTCTGCGATGTCCGAACCTGTCCTGTGTTTCCTGTTTTATTTTGATAGTCCTTGTCCTGTGTGCAGTGCATCTAGATTTGTCTCCCCTTGTCTCATTATGTCTAATTAGTCCCAGCTGTGTTTCCCTCCTGTTTCCTATTCCCTCGTTACTCCCTTGTGTATTTAAGCCCGATATTTTCCTTTGCCCTTTGTTGTGTCATACCTCCTCATGTACTGTGACTCTCTGTGTTGCTAGTTGCCCCGTGTTTTGTTCTTAGTTTTATTCTCAGGGTTTTGGTTTGTTTTTCTGTGAGTTTATGTCATGAAGGATGTTCCTCTAGCAAGAAATAAAGCTGCTGTTCTAAGGTTATTTTCCATGCACAAGTGTCTGCATTTGGGTCCACTTCCTGCCTGCTCCAGCCATACATGACAGTTACAATATCTACAGTAAAGTCTGACTAATTAGCATTCTATATCTAGTTTGGTTCGTGGTTTAAAATAAAGAGAAAAACATGGTATGAATACAACAAACTGCAATTGTGCTGTTGAGCGGATGGAGCATTAAATCACCAAGCTGGGTGAATTCAATCAGACTGGCTGCTCTGACGAGAGACTCATTGATTTCAGCCGTTTAGTACAGGCTTGCACATTTTTCCTTCATGCACAAAGACAGCATTGATTTCTTGAGGCAAGTTTGGTCTGCCGTTCAAATAAAACAAAATCTCATCCTGCTGAATATTAGTTTCCCCTCCCAAAAAAGATCATGTGAAAGTGGTTTAACATTCTAAGAACTAAAATAAGTGATTACAACCTAACCTGAAGCTGAACAAAGATGAATTACATTTTGGGACCCCAGATAAATAGAATAAGAAACAAGCGCATAAAGCCACCTCCTTTTCTATGCTTCTTACCTTCTGTTTGAGTGTCGTGATGAACGATCTGCTTTGGGATTTCTTCAGAACCCCTCTGGAGCTCTAAAATATATATTTAAAAAAAATGCATTCAGAGGCTTTCATATTTGTGTTCACGTGCAATTTTTTAGATTTGTGCATGGGGATCATTTGGTGTGAATCTTATAACAGTCACATTAGCACCCAAGTGAGTCACTTAAAGCCTAAATCTCAAGAGATAGGTATAAAAGACATTGGGCAGTACAGTACAATACAACTGATAAGTGGGTGGGAAAAAGAAAAAAATTACAGTAAGTAACACCTAGAAATAAATAAGTAAAAAAGTGTGGTGACAAAATGAGGTGAAGGGTATCACCAGCCAACCATGAGTAGAATAAAATGAATAGGAAACCCCGATGCACAACACCCACTACATTAAAATGGCTGTCAGGAAACTGAAGCTTCTAAAAATAGCACAAGAGGCAAGCAGGGAAATTAAATATTAAGTAACACTGCAGACATTTAGTTTCTCATCACTTTCAGTCTGTTTTGACATCCTTTGGATGAAACACCACTTACGTGGGTGGAAACATAAGATCTCCTTCAGACAGATGTGTGTGTCTCTGTGTTTTCATGTGTTTGGTGAGTGTGTTTGACCTATGAGTGGTGCAGTAACTAGTCTGCTCATTTATTTTCTCCATGACTAATCCCATGGCCTAGTTTTATCCCCTTCTTTTTTTGATTTCTTCTCTTCATCTGTTAACAAGTATAACTCTCCTCCATACTCATCCCCACATATCGCCTTGGGGCTTTACCTGCCGCAGATTCTTCTGAAGACCCTGGTGTGTGGCTCGGAGCAAAGCTCTGATGCTGAAGCTGTCAGTGTCTTCCTTGTCTCCGATCCGAGACTCCTTTAAAAGAGAGTCCAGTTTCTTTCTGATGTGAGACTCCACCTGGTGGTGACCATTGCCCTAGGTGAAAGAAGGGACAAAAGGAAAACGTTTTCAGTATGGTGTAGAGTAATGCCTTTTTGAAGCAGGAGCACACCTTATCGCTAATGCAAGGCACCTGAAATTGCAACACCAAACTGCCATAAATCAAACCTGTATACACAGTACCATATATTTGCAAGAAATAGAAGTAGAAGATGATAACTGCATATAATCACATATAATCTTGTGTATATCTGAGGAGTATCGATTTCCTTTCCACAGGTCAGAAGTGCATAAGTGGTAATGATAATGACTAAACATCTCCCTCTTGTATAAAACTGTACACCTGCTAAATGAATGGCTGAATGTGAATGAGCAATTTTCTCAGTGAATTATATCTGGAGCTCAGTATGTGCATCATTCCATTCAAAATGACAATAAAAATAAATATTTACAAACAGTCTGAGTAATCAAGACCATGCAAGTCACCTTTTTACAAATCCGATGCATCATTACTGTACAAAACTTACACCACACTATTATTGTAATGTTCAGCTGTGACTGCTGTGAAAGCAGACTGGTTTAATGAGCTCAATACAAAACCTCCCATCAGTGGAAACCTGCCATCTCCCGTTTTAAATTGGCAATGATCATCTGAAGTGGCATCTGCAGCCTCGTGCCTCTCAGCTAAATGTGGAAAAATGATGCCATATTTGGTTACACAACTATACCATCTGGAAGAGTCTTGTCCTCTTTTAAGCATTGTAAGGAGGACCATGGCACTATTGTATCACAATATGATGATGATTAAGAATAGCTATGAAAATAGCTCAGGGAAAACTAAAGAGCAGTTATCATAAGCTGGCATTGATGGCATTCTTGGACATATTTTCTAGCAGGCTGAGTACTGAGTACATCAAAAGTATTTTTTTTTTTCTGTTTACTTTTGACTTAAATCTACGCCTGCTTGATTAAGCACCGGTTATTTCAAAACATTACAACAATGACGATCATTAAAACTTTGCAAGCAAAAATTATTGAACTCATTACCTCTAGAACAACAATACCATTTAGATCTCATTATCTAACCTCTGTTTATGGTCTCGTATGTGGCGGTTGGGATTAATTCAGTCCAAACTGTTTGGTTTTTTTTGGTTCGCTTGCCTGTTTGCTTTTTGACAGGGTGTTGTTTTTGTTATTATTTTTTGTTATTAATTTTGAATTAAGATAAATCATTTATCAACATCATGATTTATCATAATTTAAGTTCATCGTTAATTAATCAGTGTTACTTGCCCTGATTGTTTGATTTTCATGGTACAAACAAGTGTGGCTTAGAAACTTATCTGGAGACATTTCTTACACACAGCTCAGTAATAATATGGTAACAGTGTGATAACAACATAGAAATGAGACTGTAATAACATGGAAATGACAAGTTAATTACCAAAGCAACATTCAACTGAAATCCAAGTAATATCTTGTATCGACAGTGGTTCTACCTGAGTAATATTACATCTTTTTATTTTTTTTTTTAATGTGGAAATGAAATACGCAGCTTTGCATCATATTATAATAGTCTCATAATCATATTATCATCATATTATAATACTGTTACCAACATAGTAATATTCTGTTACTAACTGGTTTTGCCTAATAAGCATATATTGGTTTCCATATTATGACCCTTAGTTTCTGATCCCTTATAACCCAATTGCATAAATTTCAGGGTAATATTACTGTGGTGCAAATACTGTTGGTACAAGATAATACTTGTTTAATAATATGAAATTATTTTGATAATCAAGTGATAATAACTTGCTATTTTCATCTTATTACCTTCTTGTTTCCACTCTATTACCCACTATTAATATTGCACAGCCGTTATAAAAAGTGCTACGACTTCTGATTATTTCCATAGAGAATATAAGTAAATTCATTTTTTGAATTTTATATTTTTCAAGAAAGTTAGCGTAGATGCCATTTATTTACATTTCTAATAATTGTCACTAGTGTTTTGATGGAAAAACAATTGCAAAGAAAAGCTATTCTTAAAAGCAGAAACTTTAGCTTTGCAATTTTGTTTTCTTTATATTTGTGCCAGTCAAAACATTGTCTGAACGTGTTGATAATAATCATAATTATGGATCGTATAAGAGCATGTTGTGTTATTATGCATGCTGCTAAAAAAGTGCAAACCTTCAGTGACAGGGAAAGACAGGAATATTGGAGTTGTCTGAAAATGAGTAAAATGAAAGGTTTTCTTGGGTGACTGATCTTCCAGTGTGCTTGACCATCTTATTTTCATGTTATTATTTATGATACAGATTTTTTAATGTATATATTAAGTGCATAGATACAAAAAAGTCAAGAAATGATGACAGCATCTAATTGAAAACAAGCAAGAAGGTTTCAAGTAATCCAAAACAACATGTCTATTTGGACGTGATAATTTGAGGGTTTATGCTTCATTGTGTGCACATCATCATCATTCATAGATTTATTCCTCTCTCTTACATTACTGCTCTTGAGCTTGAAGTCGTCCTCAATTTCATCAGCGCTGTCATCATCGGACACCTCCCCTTCTTCAGCATCTGCAGACAGATATGCAGGCAGGCGTTTTCCCTGCATGGGAAAAAAGCACAGACAAAGACATAAGAGGATAGACATTTGACCCATGCATATGTCTTAAATGCATTGCTCATCCCTTTTATACACATGAACGCCCACACTGCTTGGACTCCTAAGATAGTCCAAGAATAACGCCTCACATTCAATATGTTTGACTTCAGAATATATACAGGCAGATAATGAGCATCCTCGTAATTTTTGAAGATGCTTTACTAGATTCAGCAGGCAAAAATTAAAGGATATAAACACAGAAGACAGCACACATATGTGCAACCACATACATTCTAAACAGTCATCTGCAGTCTCTGAGAAGCTCTCTGAGCACTCCTTTCAGCACACAGTGGAAGCCCATTAGTAAGCCACTCTGGAGGTGTGAGTGGGAGTTAAAATTTTCTAAGCTTCTCCTTCCACTATCAATGGCATACTCTATGCTTACTGCAGTACATCACCACCCTCACTTCAGCAAGTAATATATCCCCTTTCCTTCTATGTATCTGTGACTGTCAAAAATCTTTACGCCAGTTTTCTTCATTGTCTTGTGACTCTCTGGCCTCTTCTGCTCTTGCTCTTCTGGTTTATTGAGAAAGTTGAAAGCCTCTCAAACAGAGGGACAAAAAAGATGGGGGAGCAAAGGGCCTTTGTAGAAAATCAATAATGCTCTTTAACTTTGCAGACATCTGACCATTTAAGACAGATCCAGGTTTTCTTTTCACAGAGAACAATGCAGACCTTCAACATTACAGATAAGCTGCACTGTATCTCATTCTTATATATATATAAAAAAAAATCCAACAAATGGTGAAAGCTTTTGTTGGACTCTCTCTTGGAGTCTCTGGGAAACTCCTACTGCACTGGTGGATAAAGATCTTGTCTTTTTAGATCAACCACAATTTACAGATCATTTTTGCTGGACACCTTTACTGCATCTCGGGAGACGCTATTGCTCTAAAGAGATAAGCTTGTGAGGCTAGACATGGTAAGCTTTTTAGATAAACTTGCAAGTGCAACATCCATTGTAAGGTCACTCTAAATTGTTGCTTTTATCTTTATGATTACATGGACTGAAGAATATATCTGATTGCTGTGGAAGTACACCAGTTTAGTAATACACAAAAGATTGTGTGTGTTTAAAAAAATTTGGTAAAGTATATTTAGTTATTGCTTGTTCACATTGAGGTGTACTGTGAACAAGCTTAAAAGAAACTTCAAAATCAATCATGTTTCATCTTTAAATGACGTAGTACAAAATAATCATAAAGCATATTGTGGTAAGAAGCCTACTGGCTGCTGTTAAGATGCAAACTACAACAGTCACATGCCAACTTAAAAACTATTAAAATTACCCCAAAGGAAACATTTGTGTACCCTAACCAGGCACTCTTTTATGTACATCTGTCAATTTCAAATGTCTCACCAGCCAATAATAATGCATGGATAGATTTAAGTATATGCACATGGTATATGCATATCTGCTAAAGCTGAAACCAAGCATTGCAATCTGGAAGAAAGGTGCACTTTGACCTGCTGGTTGGTGCCAAATGGGCTGTTCAGATATTTCAGAAACTGCTGATCTATTGGAATTTCCAATAAAACTATCTCTAGAGTTTACAGAGTATGGTCTGAAGCACAGAAAATATGCACTTTTCTTGTCTGACTTAAGACTTGTGGATGTCTTAAGTCAGACCAGACTGATTTGAGTGGAAACGAAGTCAACAGTAACTCTTACAACAACTTGTTTTGGTATGCAAAAGAGCATTTCTGAATGCATGATATGTCAAACCTTGAAACAGATGGGCTACAGCAGCAGAAAATCACACCAGATGACACTCCTGTCAGCTGAGAACAGGAAACTGAGGCTACACTTTACAAAGGCTCACCTAACTGGACTGAAAAAAAATGTAGTCTGACAGGTCTAGATTTCTCTTGGAGCATTCACATGGCAGGATCAGAAATGTAAATTGGTGTAAATATCATAAAAGCATGGATTAATACTGACTTTGTATCAATAGTTCAGGCTGCTGGTGATAGAATGGTGTGAGGAACATTTTCTTGGCACACTTTGGGCCCCTAACTACCAACTGAGCATTGTTTAAACACCACAGCCTACCCGACTATTGTTGGTGACCATGTCCATCCCTTTATGACCCCAGTTTACCACCTGCTGACAGGCTGCTTACAGAAGGATAAAGTGCCATGTCACAAGCCTCAGATAACTGAATTTTAAGTTAATGAAAAACTGCATTTTTTGTTATCATCTGTCATTTGTGGAAAATTGCAATGTATTGAGTTGCTTGAATAAGTACAAGAAACTGTTTTGGGTTTCATTTATTCAATTTGCTTAATACAAATAAATAAATAAGGATGATAAACTTTGATATTTCAAGGATTTGTTGTGATGTTGTATGTGGTGGGTTGTATTATAAAATATTTTTCAATTCAACATTGCTAGTTACAATTAGTTGTCACAGTTGTTTTAAAACCTAATCACACATCCAAGCACAAAAAAAGACAAAATTGTCACAACATCTCAGAAAAAGCTTAAAGACGGTACAAGGTTGGGCTGCAATTTAATAATTTATTCTCTTTGAAAGTTTTAAGGATACATTTTGATCCAGCACCCTGAAGAAGATTTGATCCTCTGAATCAATGTTGCCTCGAAAACTAAAATAATTTAATCATTAAACTGGAGCTCAGCAGTTCTCCAGACTTTTCTTTTTTGTGTTTTGTAGTTACCAAAACTTAAAGCCTCACTCATCATATACTAGCGTCTCGTTCTTCTCTCTTTCTTGCCTATGATTAATACATTGACCTAGTTTTTCACCACTTCCACACCCTCTCCCTCTCCCTGCTCCTCTTCCTTCACTTCATGTGTTTATGGGAAATAATTAGTGGCCTTGCAGTACCTTCTGAACTCATGCACATGAAGTAAAATTGGCACATGCACACTTCTTTCTTCACTGAAGTGAGAGGAGAGCTGATGCAGTTGCATTCATTCACAAGTGCACTAACTGACAAGTCATATTTGAATTCAGTAAGACATTCATTCATTTAAAAGCATGCACTGTCAGTCCATCTTCCATTCGTCTAACCACTTTAGATTTATTCTTACTTTGATGAGTATCTTGCCTTGCAGGCTGTGAGGACTGGGTAATGTTTTGCAGTTTCCACTCAGTACATCTCCTATGTCCAGTTTGTCTGCAAAGATTTCTCGCAGGTACTGTGCAATCTTCTTTTGCTGCTGGATGCTACAGTGGTTCTCTATGGAGAGAATCACTGGATACCTTTAAAATAAAAGAACAAGAGACATACTCAGCTTTCTTTAAGTTACATGAACGCTGTCCACACTCTCAAAATGTGCCTTAAACGAAACCAATGGACTGAAGTGAGATGGATCTGCTGACATGATCATAAATCACATTTCAAACTGTGCTCCCATTTCTCACCTCAATCCAACAGAGCAAAGAGGAGGTAAATCATAAAAATACAGCTGCACCTCTGTGGCATGGCATGGTGTATGCGAGTCAGTGGGCTGTGTGTGTGTTTTTTCATTTAGAAAAGGTGAAATGACTTGTGGCCACACAGCAGCACAGCTCAAATGTCAGGTTTGTCAGACTGACAGCTGTCCCTCAGGGGACACAGCCTCGCTTTCACTCGCACCTCTGATCCTCGAAACACACACTTGCATGAACAACACACACAGGGACATGTGTGCGCGCACACACACACACACACACACACACACACACACGCACACACACAGACGCAGGCACTAGTTCTCTGCCAAAGAGCTGAAGACCAAAAGAGACAACAGAGAGAGAGTCATTTCATTTCAAACATCTAGCAGCTCCTCTCAGGTGAAACACCGAGGCAGCCCAATGAACTGTGTAATGTGTGCTTGTGCCTGTTTGTGTGTGTGCGCATGTGATGCGGGAGAGCAGAGACTCACTCTCTTCCATTATAGCCTCGGGCCCATTAATCACATTAACAGGTGGCACCGATGATAAAAAATGTATTGAATATAGAAAGTGAAAACGGCAACAGGAGAGAAAAGAGAGCAATAAAGCACATGACATTCATTTTATTAGTCTGTTCTTGCTGTCATTATTATTATAAACACTTAAGTTAATTAGGATCAGCAATTTTTTCATAATTGGCAAGTTTCACATGACAACACTAAACATTTATTTTAAACTAGAGCATATCATCATGAAATCTTTGTTTTATTTCTTGGGTCATTAATGGCTTAGTGACTTGTACTCAGTGCAGTTAGGTCCACAATTTGCTGGATAAAGGCACATTTTTTGTAGTTTTGCTGCTGCACACAACAGTGGAATCAAACAGTTACATGATGGAAGACTCTCTGTTTTAATTTGAGTCCCCCCCTTCCCCCCAAATAAAAAATCCATTATCTGTCATAACTGCAGTTGTAGGTGTGTCACAGGCAGAGTTGTGGACCCAAAAGGACTCAGCAACACAGAACCAAACTCAAAAGCACAACTTTAATGCTTTAAAATAATTTAAAATAAAAACAGGAACAAAAGCCAAAAGACCCAAGTAAATGGTCACAAACATAAAATAATCTGACCCACTGACAGGACGACAAACAGATGGACAGAACCACTACCCACAAGGGGAGAGAAGAGAGGGACATGTACACAATAGCTGTGTCTCGTTTCAGGGGCTGCATCCTTTGGAGGACCCGACCTTCGTGGTCTACGTGGGCCGGGTCTTCTGAAGACCGAGAAGGCCGGAAGTGCGAGGCTGTGAAATGGGACAGTCTACCCTTCTGTTTAGTCAGTTTTGTGTTTGAAGTTTATTCAGCTGTGTGAAAACTATGACTTTAATCTCAGCCAAACCGATTTACTCACGAACAAATGAAACACTGAAAAAAGCCAAACAATAACATTTTTAAGTTATCTAAGTGACTTATATATCATGTTTAACCTGAGTAGGGAAAGACCGGGGGGGTCTGAAAACGATGTGCTGGGAGTCCGGTGTTCTCGCCGGCTCTAGTGAGCCTTGACTTCCTGGTCAGCTATCAAGCTGGTGGGTAACAGACTTCTCAGAAAATGTCGGAGCACTTTTGCAAATATGTGATGTCTTGATAAACCAAGCAGATATTTGAAGTTTACACACCTACATTCTCACCTGAAAATATGTTAAAAGTTTATTTTGTGACCCAGAAAGAGTAATATTTCAAACTCTTTAGCCACGCTCCTCCGCCATTGCCGCGTTTGAAAAGTATTTTTATATTATTATACAAATAATATAAATAATCATTTAATTAATAAAGTATTGAAAAGAGTGATAAGAGTAATATTACAACTAAGTAGCTGCCGCCATTGTTGGAAACTGGAATTGGCTGTGCCACGCTATGAATTCTGGGATAGGTTGGGCCACGAAGGATTAACCCGACCTATCCTTCAAATTCAGGGAAATGAAGGACGCAATTGTCGGCCGCATTTGGAGCAGCCTTCAAATTGATAGACTTCGTCGCGTCGCTGTGACGTAATCGGCCTTCAAATGCGGCCTCCAAAGGATGCAGCCCCTGAATTGCGACACAGCCAATATACACACAAGGAGGACAATGAGGGAACAGGCCACAGCTGACATTAATCTGACTGACGAGACAGGGGAAGCAAAACTAAACAAAATACACATGAAACAGAAGACTATCAAAATAAAACCAGGAAGTACAAACACTGAGGCCATGACTAAAACACGTGGGCTTGACACTGAGACTGGGGGAGAACACAGAAAGTAACTATAAAACACGAAGACATTATAACCGAAACCTGAAAACTAAAAAACAAAACTAGGGCCCGAAAAAAAAACTAAACATAGCAAAAATACAACAACAAACAGAAACTAAACCTTAGAATATTAAATAAACCGGAATCAAAAAGGTCCAATTACATAAACACTGGATCACAGACCCAGCGCCATGACATTACCTGTTTAAGAATTACTTACAGAAGCTTTAAGTTTTAACAGTTAGAGGAAAATCCTGGAGACAATTCAGTTTTACTTTGTAAGTTTTTATTGGATTTTCAAATATGGGGCCTAAAGAGATGGTAGTGCAAGAGGTTAAAAAATAATGGATAATCATGGTATTATTTCCATCGTTAAGAAAAACAACATCGTAACATCTAATTGAATAAATGATACATCTACCTCAGGCAGGCAGATGTGTTCAGATGTGTAGGGGCTATACTCTTTGCTCAGAGTTCACCAAATACTGCAAAACTGATCAGACAGTCTTTAGCGATGCAAACGGATAATAACCGATTATTACAAATTTTGATCCAGCTAGGTAACATAGTAGTTATACAGGTCTATAGAACATGTATCATGAATTTTAAAAACACAAATTTAAGCTTCATTAATATCAGTGTTCAAATGGTTTAAAGTAAACAGTTACAAACTCTGAATAGGACACGCCGTCAATCTGGTCCCTTTAAACTCAAAATAGCCGTATATTTCTGCCAACAATGTCTCAAAAATGAACAAAGTTAAGTTGAAAATAAGTTAAACAACAGGCATACGACTTTTAATTAACTTTACCAGACATTTCAAAATGCTGCCAAATGTAGTCACACTTTTTGTTTACTTACAGAAACTGAGGGTACTCCAATATTGTCTTTATTAGAAACAGATAAATGGTTTTATAACACAATCGCTGCCATCACAAGAAGCTGCAATACTGGATGTCAAATTGAGCCAATGTGGCAGCAGGAAGCTGCATCATTCAACACTTTGTTTGGGTAATGTTGGACCTAACAGAGACAAACTGTGGCTCCTCGGGGAGCTAGAGGAAGTGCTGCTAAACAGATGGCTGGGTAATAGGTACTATTTAGTGCCAGGAATCACAGTGTTCTCTTATTATCTACTTTCTGCAACTTCGTATTTAAACATTTCTGGGGAAACTTTCAATGTAATCATCAATATTTCATTATAACAGTGTGTGAAAAACAGAAATTCTGTTTATGTCATGTTAGTGAGTAAACTGAAGGATAAATAAGGCAAACATCATTTCCATTTGGTATTCAAAGCTGTTTTCTCCCACTAAAGTAATGGGATAATGGGATAATGGAAGTGTCTAGTTTCCATTAAGCATTCACAAACACTCTGTCTCTCTCCTGCAGACACACACACATAAAAAAACACACATATAAACACAGAAGTTTTGACTCACTGGTTATTTATGAAGGCGTATTTATTGATGGTCTCTATGACAGACTTGAATGGGATCTTTGAGGTCAGAGTGTAGCCATGCTGGACCATCGGCTCTCCTTCGGGACCATCCCAACAGTCCACTGTAGGAGAAGAAGAAGCAATGATTCATAAATACCGAAACTATTTATATACAGTTCTCTCCTCGGAAGAAAATACAGGAGCACAATGCTGCTGTTTTACGTTTTTAGTCTGTTATCACTGTTCAGCTTTCCATATGGGAAACACAAAAGATATTTGAATAACATTTGATTTCACAGGTTTTCTGCATGTTTTTAAATGTTATGACCAGTAGGGGTATTACAGTTTGTAAGGTTATATTTTATGTTAAAGTGAAGCTCTTTTGTCCCCAAAAGGATCCATGCAGTGAGAAAAAAAACACACACAAAAATAATTTAATACATGCTGAAATCAAGATCCCTTTTTACAATTATGAGCCACCAAAAAAATCTTGTCTAATTACATTTTCACCATAGACATACTGATTAGTTACAATAAGAAAGGCTCAGGTGTTACTAGTTACATTAATGAGGGTACTGTTCTACAGCATGAGAACCATTAAGCAGTACACCCAGTGATGTAGTGTAATGGAAGTCATCTTTCATCTATTTAAATATTTTTACCTTCCTTTTTCCCACTTTTTTCCTACATGCTTAATTGACTTCCGTGCAATGGGTCAGATCACACATTTAAATAGAGATATATCTTTACCTTCCACACAGCGGCAACCAGACTGCAGCACCCAGGCATACATGTCAGTCTTGGAGTGGGAGAGGAGCTGATCTCCGGTCAAGTAGGTGTTGTGAGAGGAGGCGATGAAGTAGTTACACAGAGGCTGGTCCATGTCTTGATTTACCTCGTGGTGCAGTGGGTTGAAAATGTCACACGTTGGACAGCGCATGAAATTTGTAAAACCTGAAAGTAAAATATGAATTTTAATTAACAAAAAAAATTATAGGGGAAAACTAAACATCCATACTAAAGGAAGTACTGAAACCATAGTTTCAGTTATGTTTTACAGCTTTTGTGTGAAATAAAATGACCCCCTTTTTTATATATCTTTATTTCTCCTAAACTAGTAAAACGTTTTTTTCTTTTTTTGAATAACAACCCATAGGGATTATTTCATAACTTCTACCCACATCTCTTGATCACCAAGTCAGTCTCTAGAAAAACTACAAATAGATGACAAACAACTCTAAAAACCACAGTGCTGTGGTTTCAAGCCACACTGTTAGATATACTTAACATTGTTAACTTTTGGGGGTGGTACAGCATGAATGGGAGTAAGAAGGAAGTTTCCTTTCATCCAGCGAGAAAGCAAAGAAATGAGACAGGAATACCAAGAGCAAGCGAAAATAAGGAAGAGAAAGGAAGGAAGGAAGGAAGGAGAAGCAGAGAGTTAATGTGGGAAAGCAGACTGAGGAGGAGAATTAAAATAAGAAAAAGATTAAAAAGATGTAACACAAATTTGGTGATTGATCACATGTACCTGACCATGGTATATTGAGATTAAGTTTAGATTTTAACAGTACACTTGGAGGCATGAATATTAACATCTGTTGGAAACACAGATGTTAAGAGACCAAAAACTGTACAGCACATCTTATTCTTCATGCTATAGAAAAACATGTACATTCTGTGACTTCTATTTGAACACCCATAATTCAGAGCTGCAACAGGGTCATACCGATCTGGGTGGCCAGACATACAGGCAACGGCGGACTTCATGCCTCAGACGACAAGATTAGTCTTACCCCCTTGTCCTCCCACCCCTCATCTACTCTGGCCTCACTGACTTTTCTCTTTTCCACCACCCGCATTCTGATTTGCCAATTTTCACACTTTGGCTGTCCTCATCCATCCTCACGCCTTCTCCTCCTTTAAGGTCACCCTTTGAGTACATGGGATGTTACTTAAAATGACACTCAGAGATAAAACCAGAACCATTCATGGTCCTCCTTTTATAGTTCCCATCATTTCTTGCCAGCAATTTATAGTATTTCTATTATGAGGACTGGAATTTACAGTCAATAATAAGAAAAATTGTTTATGAATGTCTAATATCTTTATGAATTTTAACCTGGAGACATATAAAGGGTAAAATAATATTTCATAATTTTATTTTTATTTTTTTAACTGGCCCCTTTGTCACCTCCAAAAGACCAAAATGGCATCAACTCTATCAATAGCTGGTCTTGATCTTAAGAGTATGAAAACTACTTGCAAAAAAAATAATTAGTATTAAGTATTAAGTATTAGTGTTGCAAAGTGATGATGTGCCATGACGAACACAGTGAAGGAAAGAGAGAGGCTGACACCAAGATTTAGAAATGCAAACAGCAAACTTTGAAAGGGAGGATAAAGAAGTTAAAGTTACCTTCAATCCCCATAACACATTGTTGTTTATTTTCTTCTGACACTTCAAACTTGTCAATGATTTCTGCAACATACTCTGGAGTCACATTGGTCATCTATACAGAAAAAAAGCAACATAAAATGTGAAAAGACCTATATTTGCAGCATTTGAAATCCAGTAATGCATCTAGTTTTATTTAAGCCTAGAAGGTCGAGGGAGTCAATGTGACTTCTCATTTTTGAATTAAATTCAGCAGCTCAATTTTAGAAACATATTAACCTGAGCATATCGGTATGGGAAAAAATGGAGCGTGATGAAAAATTACACCATTGAAATGTAAGAGAAGTAAAAACTCTGTTAGAAAAAAGAAAACCTTGAGAAGAAAGAAAAAGAGCATAGAAAAGTCATATAAAACAAGTCAAGTGCTCCCATGACACAAACCAATTTTAGATGCAATACATTGGCTTAGTGGAGCAGATTCCTCTGGGCACACAGCTTAGGAAAAGGGAGTTAGACACTGGAGTAACAAGGAGAGAGTGAATAGGAATATAATGAATTTCTTTTCTGAGGCCGAATTACAAATTAAAAGAGCTGATTTTTGAGACTCTGGTTTGGACTGCTCATTATAAAACTGTGGTGGGTTTTAACATCCTTTGCTGAGAATTTGATTGGCGCACCTTTTGCTCGTTGTGCAGGAAGTTGGCCAGTTCTTCTGCTGTCAGGTGGTCCTTCCTATCGCTGTATGCCATCATCAGCAGATACAGGTCCCGTCTAAGAGACATCATCTTGTAGAAGACAGAGAACTCCTCGTATGTGAGGGTGCCCTGATGATCATCTGTGTCTGCTTCCTGTGATGATGACAGAGTGATATGTCATTGGCAATATGACTATAGCTTGGAAAGCCTATTATTTTCATGCAAACTCATGCTCTGCAGTGTGATTATCAGCACAAAGCTTCTCTGGGACAGAAATTACAATTGAACATTGTTGTACTGTGTGTCATGTTGAGCTCATCTTCTTCAGTTCTGAATAAATCTACCGTTGGTGCTTGTTCTTCCCAGTGAATCTGTAGTTCAATGTGACATTTTGTCAGAAGTCTGAAAAGTGCCGTGAGTTCTTCCCACCTGTTAATTTATGTGTTCCTTGATATTTGATGCAAATGATCAAAATGCAAGAAGTTGCATATTCTATGTCCTATAAGTGAAAAGCTATTATCAATCCTACCAACATACAAAACAATGCAAATAGTCTTAAACTGTGCAGGGGTACACACGGCAGCTGCATACTGGCTCATCCTTTAACACTCATACAGCACAGGTTCACACCAGCAGCAAGCAGACACCATGGACCAGCATTTTTTATATATATAAACACATTACTACTTCCTCTTTTTTTTTTTCCTTTACTCATATCTCACTAGATGTTTCCAGGGGACATACACAGCTGGGCTCGCTGCTTATTCTATCCTGCCACCACGCTCCACCGGCTCTGTGGGATCCAATGTCTCATATTACCTGGATCTCACGGAGGCCAATTCGACACTAAATCTAATAATACTAGCTAATGCCTCCATCGCAATCCCATAATGAGCTCACTGTGAGCATTGGGGACTCGATCACAGACAGAATCTACACACAACGAAAGGGATAAATCACTGTGATTGACTTGGAATACATTGACAGAAAACAGACAGATTCTGGATATTTTAAGCACCAAAAGCTGTTCAGGTGATGATGTCTCCTGGTGCATCACTGGAAAAAGATATATTGAGGAAATTTTCTTTCTAATCTAAACGCAGAGACTGAACACTTTCAATTTATTCCATTGTGAGAGGATGAAACATTCTGAGATTCACTGTATCATCTGTGAACTAATGAAAGATTGGAGAAGAGGAGGCTTAAGAGGGTTAACAATGTTCAGATTTTTCTTATCAGCAAATTAGATTTATTTAAAAAAATGATGTAATTCTTGGCTTAAATAGGGATTTACCACACAATATGTTCTCACGAAGAGCGATTTAAAAGCTTAAAGGCACTGAAACCATTTCTCAGCCTCTACATTTGAGCAATAGGCCTACCAATGATTTCATCAAGTATGGTTTCGCTGAGTTTTTGTTTTTGTTAAATTGAGAGAACAACAACACTTCTTTGATGTAGTCATACCTGAGCAACTTGACAGTTGTGGCCCTAGTTGCCTATTGTGCCAGGACACCTACACAGGTA
This sequence comes from Oreochromis aureus, assembly GCF_013358895.1. NCBI lineage: Eukaryota > Metazoa > Chordata > Actinopteri > Cichliformes > Cichlidae > Oreochromis > Oreochromis aureus. The sequence continues at coordinate 14,692,607 of NC_052955.1, read as the reverse complement.
ATCAAGCCGTTAAGATGAGTTTTATTTTTTTGATGATGGGATGTGAGAATGATTTAACCGTCCCAGTTTGGATCTTCACAGTAACAAATTGTCAGATTGTTGTAATTACTTCTGATGTCTTTGTGGCTGGATACATTTGTTGGGAGGGACTACCTTGTGTCATTTATGTTTGTTTTTGTGGTAATTAAAAGTGGGAGCTTTATTTTTAATGCTGTACCTTCCTAAAGTACACAATAATTAACATTAGAAAAGCCTGCAGTATATACAGTCTGTGGCAGGGGGGCTACCAGAGGGTCGAATCCTGCCCACAGAATGGCTTTGAAAAATGTGGACATTTCACATGAGGAGGGCATAAAATGTCAATGTTTAACTGTATTTACAGTCTTCTTGCTGATAAAGATATTAAAAAGTAAGAAATTACTGATCCATTTAAGGTAAATAAAAAATAATAGAAATTATCTGTGAATTCACATATAATCTATTGCTTTATTTCTGCCTCTGCAATCCCAGTGAACAACAGTAACTAGTTTCCTTGATTTACTCCAGCTGCATTTCTTTATAATGTAGAGAAACTAAAACCAAGTTGAAATTGCAATAATCTTTCTCAGGGCATCTCTTGGATTGAATGTGTACTTAAACTTATTTACACCGAAAGTAATGGGAATCAGATGTTTTATATGGGTTGGAATAGTTTTACTGGAGCAACCCAGCAAAATGAAATTTGTCACATGAAGAAAAAGGAGACTGACATTCCTGGTTTATGCAGCCGGGACATTCCTCACTATCACTACTCTTCTTACATTAAAATATTCTTTTCCTATAAAATTATCTTGTGCATAAGGGCTAAAATACTACTAAATATCTCTAACATATATATTTGAATTACACATAGGCATAATAATTATAGCAGTTGAGCTCCTTTAATGTGCTTAAATGCAAAACCTTTATGTTGACCTAAATATTGTAAATAAAGGATTTGAAACTGACTGTCTGTTTGACTTTGTTCAATTTGGCAGCAACGCTTCAAGTGGACTGTAATGGCTGAATGATTTGCAATGGTTTCATATTCTAACCTGAAACATTTGCTTGACCTTCCTGCGTGGCAGATTGACATTCAGCTTGTGAAGAAGTTGGTAGATTTCGTCAATGTTTAGTAGGCCATCTCCGTTCTTATCGGCCTCTTCAAACGTCTGCTTCATCCATGTGAAACACACACACATTAAGGAAAAAGAGGTAGGTTTTATGATTATATGTTTATAAAAATTGTCAGGATAATTTTGGGCATTTCCACTTGTTTAATAGAAAACACAGACAAACGTGGATGAAAACAGTTTAGGCAAGAATATGCTGATTGCCAGCTTTAATAGTAGAAACAATTTTTTGACAGTTTGCGGTAATGCAACGTTATTTTCTAAAGGAAAACAATTATACTTTGCATTGTGGTGAAGCATTTTCTTTTAAAGTATTAAATGTTTCCTTCTGAGCTTAAAAAATATGAATACAAAACTGTTTTCCTTCCTATAAAACCGATGTTCATGATTTCTGTGTAGCTATTTGTTTAAAGGATATTGGTCGTGTGTACGCTGGCGCTTGGCCAAAGAGTCCTCATCACTAATTCCGGCCATTAGGTAGCGAAGACCAGTTATCCAGGTTCTGGCTTCCTCTGCATTTGATGTCACCAGGTCAAGGGACTCCATGTGGTTTCCATGATAAACTGTGAAACAGCAGGCAGGGTCGAAGGTGCCATCCGCATGCCTATGGAAGATGTCCGACTGACCGCCCTCTGTCACCTTATACAGTGAATCAATGGTGACTGACAGTGAAAAGAAAAGATGGAAAGAAAGGAGAAAAATAATTAATTAAGAAGGCAGCTTGTAGGTATCATTAATAATTTTCTCTCTGGTTAATACTGAATAACAACTTAAATGAAAGGCTGCTGATATGAAACTTTTTTTTAAAAAGGATCTAGTTAGTTACCTCGTATAATAGATGTATTATAGTAGTAAACACTAAAGCTTTAGTATAACATTGTTGGCAAAAAATATATTGAAAAGTGACAGAGTTATGCCATCTGTTTACATCTAAGACACAGACATTTATCCCGTGAATGCCAATTTGCTCTAAATTATAGTGTACAATAAAAATTTGATGTTTAATCTATAGCAAAAATGAAAAAAAGCAGCACCCAAATGCTTTTAAAAAAATCAATAAAAAATGATATGCATTTGGTTCAGTTTAAATTTATTTATATGGAGCCAGTTGTCTCAAGGCAATTTATATTCCAAGGTAAAGACCCTAAATTGTTAAAGAGAAAACCCCCAACAATCAGAGTATTTCCAGTGAGTAAACACTTGGTGACTATAGGACAGAAGAACTCCTTTTTAACAGGATAAAACCTGTGGCAGAACCAGGCTCAATGAGGGGCAGCAATCTACCAGGTGGGGGGTGAGAAGAGAAGGGAAAGAGAGGGAAATAAGAAGAGAATAGAGTTTTTAAAGATGAATTCTTAAATAAGGTTGAATGGGTTTGAGGGCTGGAAGAGACAGGATGGAAAATTTAAAGTTCATTATTTGCTGACAAATTGAAAAAAATATGAATTAACAAAATTAATTGCCTTCAACTTCAAGAAAAAGAAGAACCTACAGAAGCATAATGACAAAAATGCGCAGCTGGCAGAATAAGTGCAAAACATAAAACAAAGGATAACATGAAAAGAACATGAAAAGCTTTTTGAAAAATCACCATGATTAAAAAGATGCCAGTTCCTTCACGCACTGCTTTTATGTGAAATACATAAAGGCAGAGAAAGAACATAAGCTGCTCCTATAGGCTTCAGCATATCACAGCCTAATAAGATTTCAGTATAAACCCAGCTAACTATGAGTCTGTGCCTTTGTGAGGAGAGAGAGAGTGCCTGCAGTAAACTTTGACCTTTGCTGACTCTAAAATCCACTCAATGCAACGCTTGTTGCTGCTTTTTTCCTTATGTCTATAAAATGTTTTGTTAATGACCCTCATCAACGCACAAAGCCTTTTACTCAGGACAGTAAACCTTTTTGTTTTAGCATAATATATATGTGACTAATTAAAGAATTGATGAGTTTTTCATTAAATTAATTGCCTCTCTACTCATCCTAAAATACATTTTGTTATGATCCATTCGAAAATTATCCACCATCACACTCTTACATAATCTCATCTCTGAAATCCTGCTACAGTATGACAGAAAGTAACAATATGGCCGCCTTGTTTTGATACTGCTAAGAAACACACACACACTTTCAAAGAAATATTCAGGCAGTTGTTGTGTGTTTCTATTAATCATGTCAATGGAGATTATCTAAGAGGCTTATCTAATGTTGACAGTCTACTCACAGACACACACAAACACACACACACACACACACACACACACACACATGTAAGGACAGGTCCATAGACAGATGTATGCCTTAGTGGGTTGATATAAAATAAAAAAGTGCCAACGATGCTTTGAGGGGGCCGTGAAACATATAACGATAATCCTCTCAGAGCCAGAGCAATGTGGCAAACTCAGATTATTAAACTTCAACAGACATTCCAGGAAAAAAAGAAGGTTTACTGCTGCAAAAAAAGGAAATAGCCACAATCTGTCAAGCACTTTGAAACATGATACGTGCTAAAAAATAAATAAATAAAAGTATTATTAGTGCTATTATTATGTAAGTAGAAATAATCTTATGCTGATAGCTTTTTATAGCTTTAACTGTTGAGTATTGTACTAGAAACAGTAAAATATCAAATAGTGCAACATCTGCGTGATCAGACAATTAGGCATGCAAAGAGCAGAGTGGGGTTTGTAATCTCTCTCTCATTTGTTCAGATCTAAACAACAAAAGCGTCTTGTTTCAACCCATAGCACATTATTTTTTTCTGTATTAAACCAAATCACAATCTTTCCAACAAGTTACACAGGTGCAAATGACAATATATAATATCGATGACATTATTCTAGGATTTGTTTTATTTCGTGATTTTAAACCAAATTCAGCAATTCATATTAATTACCTAGTGCATGCTGCAATATTGTTTGGTCTTCTTCAGGCCATTGTTAGGAGGCGGCTATGCAGCATAATGATGTCATAATATATCACAGCCAATTAGAGTTTTGGGTATGTAAACATGATGTTACTGTTGTGAAATAAAAATGGCACAATTCTTTCCTAAGGTGCTAAAGATGTATAAAAACAAACAGGTCAATTTAGCCTGTTGGTATGTAGTTGCTAGGCAGTATTTTGACATCATAATATCTGTATTCATAATATACATAGGAATGTTGAGGGGCCAAATATGTACCTTTGTGCAAATTTTGGTTGTTCAGCTACTGATTTTTTAAGAGAACTTCGTTGAGATAAAACATTTGTGTGTTATAGTAAGATGCTGTAGAATATTACAGTAATGTATGACACAGTACTTTAATAGTAGCATTTTATAGCACAGTCTTGTTAGAACTAGCAGTGGGCGATATACTCAATGTATTACGATGGTTAAAATGGCTTTATTCTAACCACCAAGTATAAATTGCAAAGGCAATATTAAGCTGTCTGCATGTAATTGACTGAGGTTTTTTTTCTACCACAAACTGCGAATGCATCATTAACCCACCCCTCCCAACCAGAAAAAGTTCTACCTGGCACACTGCGTTGAGCATGCGTATTTATATACTACCAGATAGGGAAAAATATGGCAACAGCGGGAATTTCAGACGAGCGAGGGAATGAGACTCACTGTCGTTTGGATATAACGAGGAGGATGTTGCACAAAATGTGGTAATTTGCAAAGCATGCTGTAAAATTGTTGCCGCAAAAGGCAGCAGTACCACAAATTTATTCCACCAGCTGAAAAGTCATACAGTGTAAAATGAAGAATGTTTTAAAGTCCACATTTTCCTCATATCGCCTAGTTGGAACACAACTGAAGAAAATTAAGAAGGACAATCATCTCAGCAACTAAAGGAACGGGCCAGCAATTTGAGGCGGACTTGAGCAACTAATGGGAAAATCAGAACATCAAACAGAGAAATGATCTGGTTTTCATCAATAGATATATCTCATGCTGCTACTGTAAAATGTCTGCACTCTACTTCGGTCATACGGCATCTTGTGGTAGCAGCCACAAAGACTCTACAAACAGAGTTGGGGTTGATGGATGGGTCAACAAATCACTTGATTTAACACAAAAGACTTCTGCTCATTTCTGATTTTTAATCAAAAATATACACTACTTTCAATCGTGAGTATTTCTCAGACTTTACTCCTCATTTATATTGTAACAAAAGAGCCTTTTTCTACAAAGAAACCTTTTAACAGGATTTAAAAACTTTTGGATTCATTACTGAACTTGCCTGGTTGGTCAACTCCTCTCAGCATTTTTTTTTTCAGTCACTATTTTGCACTCTTGAGTTACAAAAGCAACCATTTGACTGATAGACTAGGTTAAAGCATAGTATGGTTGCCTGTAAAAACTACATAAAAAATTTTTTTTTTGATATGTCAGGGGATTAATGTGCTTGACATTTAAGCTTCAGTACGAATCTTTGGACCATAGTGGAAATCGCATGCTCAGACTCAAGGCAAATCACCCATATGGTCACTTAGGTTGAAGGCTTGTACAGTGCTACTTCTTGATGTGCACCCTCAACTTAGACAAACTATGAAAAAAAGTTGTAATAAAGAAGATTTTCTCCATTAAATGTATCCACGATGTTTAGAAATTATACCATAATTTGATAGAAAGCCGGACAGAAGGACAGATGCACAAAGAGTTTGTGTATGTTATTTTGAATCTGTGTGTCGATGCAGAGGAGTGTGTGTGTGTGTGTGTGTGTGTGTGTGTGTGTGTGTGTGTGTGTGTGTGTGTGTGTGTGTGTGTGTGTGTGCACGCATACTCACTCTTGGCCTTCTCACTCTTGCGTGAGGGCTTCCAGCGGATGCAGGAACGATGTTCATCCAGGTAGAAGAGCCTTACCAACCCTTTGGATCCAGCCTTCAGCTTTACCATCTGTGTCCCTGACTGCATAACACTCATGCATCGCTCCACTACAAATAATGCAGACACACAAACACAAACAAGGTTAGCAGAGAACCATATCAAGACAAAAAAAGGAACAGGTGTTTGGCTTTAACTGTATTTTCTCAGGAAGAAGTGTGGCAAAGTGTCACAGAGTCACACAGTTAGTAGTTGAGCCAGCAGCTGATGTGGGTCAGACACCAAAATGAACAGAGATTCTTCTGTGTAAACACACAGGGCTGCTTTTCTGTTACCCCGCTGACCTCCCCATGAGAGCAGCTCAGAGAAGGAAGAAATAGAGCGATCTCAGAGAGAGAGAGACTCATCTAATGTGTATGTCTCTGTTCTAAGTTTCACAGAGAGCCTAAAGAACTGTTTGTGGAAAAAATCTTCACATTATGATGAAGCAGGTGGAAGCTAAGATTGGGCTTCATTAAAGGCTGCTGAATTTGTTACATACCTCTGCAGATTTTTTCAGTTTTAGTGTTTCAGTGGTTTCTGGTGTCTGTCTCTGCATTTTTCCCTCTTCCCCAATACAGCTGGATTGAATGCAATTCTCTTTGAGGGTCTCACAGTATTGAATGGATTTCTGCAATAAACTGAAATAATTCAAAAGCAGAATCCGTGTTGCTGCTATTCTGGATTATCTACAGACCTCACTGTGAGCAATATGATTTAAATCTATGATCTGTTGATGTTGTCTTTGTGGAGAAGGGTTTATGGTGACTGGATTTAGATGAATTCACTGCCAGGCTTCAACGTTTTGGTATGTGCACCTGCCATCATTGCTTTTTTTTAAAGTACTGTGGAATTTAAAAGTCTCTGCCCATCAGCTTTAACATGAAACACACACACTTATTGCAAACTGATGCTTAACATTTTCACATTAAACACATTAAACACAGGCAGATAAAGGTTCACTGTCTGCCCCTGCATTACATTGTACATATGTGTGTCTACACTATACTAGGAACTGAAAACTCAATTTCTGGTAGTTATCTACTGGCAAAGGTTCAATTAAAGACACTTGAAATGAACAGGAGTATGGCGAGGAGGGGGGCAGGGTGTTCTGAAGAGAAGCACAGAGGGACTGAAATGATGGTAAGAATTGACTTTGTGTTTGATTGCTTGACTGTCTAGCACTGTCCAGCTTTGAGAAAGGATAAAAGACAAAGCTTCAAACTTTTTACTTTGCGTGACAGCTGGTGGCAGAGATATAGACAGGGATGACAGCAGAGAGAGGGGAAGATTTCCATCCTCATTAGTGGAGTGTGTGCACGATTCTGCGTGTATGTGTGCATGCATGGCTGTGCATATTTCATGTTTTCACATAAGTATGCATCATTTCTGTGTTAACATGCATCAGTCCATACATACATGCATACAACACTTATATAAAGTAGAGAGGGGAATGAAGAGGTTAAAAAGAAAAAATGTTATGAAATACCTGAAAGGTTAATATTTTAGTGACAGGTATTCACATGTTTGGCCTTAAAACAAGGCTGATACACTTTTAAAAGCATCCCCCTCTCTTGACAAGACTGCATTTCCCAAATTTTAATAATCATTTTAGTTTAATATTAAGTTTTGACAGTGATAGAACAGAAACACACGGTTGGAGAGTAAACTCTGATCTCTCAGGGACACTTATTTACTTACAAAGATCAGACCCGATAAGAGCAATTTTATAGATATAGCAATCCATGTGTAAAAGAGACACAACAACAAGCATGACACTGTAGTGAAGATCTGAAATATCCTGTGGTTCATGTAGTGACAAAGACTAGAACTGCCAGCTTCGCTGCCTGCTTTCTGAATCTGCTATGAGCTAAATTACTTTCTTAAGGAAAATTCAACTAGTAAGATGTTTGCCAGCACGAGTGCTGGAGCCAAGTCCTGAAGGCTAAAGCAATCTCAAAAGGACACGAATCATTTGCTGCCACTGAAGAGTAGTGATAGTAAAATACCATCATACTCCTTGTTTGTTCCCTGTTCCCTTTTTCATCCTATGGAAACACAATTTACATTTCAACCAGAAGTCACATTTTTTTCAGATAAAGGTGAGAGAAAACACACCAGACAATCAGTGAAAACTTTAGAATGGGATACAATGATTCTATTTATTATAAGGGCTACTTAGTGAAAAAAAAAAAAAGATTATAGGAGGCAGATTAAAATTTGAAGAATGGAATTAAAGCAGCAAAACTTGTAACATATATAAAACAGCTTAATCTTAAATTTTCCAAGTTTGTGCTCCCCCACTTTGAAAAGCAGTGAAGTAGCCCTTTAACTGTAAACTATAAGCTATTTCAGTAGATTATGGTGATGAGTTCATGTCTGACTTTAGATGTATAATGTGGAGCCACACCACAGGCTGGAGCTGAGGAATTCACTTCCCAACCCTTCGAGATGGGAGGTGATTACTGCCAAGCGTAACACTTTGTATTAAGGTACAAGTATTCATGGTCAACTAGTTATTAGGATACATAGTTGTAGCATTAGGGCCATTTAGAAGTCCTTATTCAGCACTTATTGATGTCTTATTGAGCATTCTGTATTCTATGATTGCTTGGCCATTAAGAAATTTCCCCACAAGAACCCTCTGTGTCTAAAAACTGATGAATTAGTCATGACGAAATTACTTTGGGATTGGGACCAAATTTAAGGGTATATGGACAGCTGTAATAGGCCCAACAAGATGTAATTCATGTACTTCTGCTTTCCAACAAGGGACTGTAATTAGGAGGTTACTGATAAAGGAAAAAAAGCCTGTAAATACTATGTGAACATTAATTTTATAAACCAAAGTGGATCGCTGACAGTTTAAAACAAGAAATAAAACATACACATCAGAGTTTACTTGTAAAGAGTTGCCCATAAACCATTAAACATTTAGTGGTGCATTAAGGTAAATGCCAATTCTTCTTCTAAACACAGTATATAAATGAAAGCAAGCTCAAGTTCTCATGTCCCATTTCAATGTCTTGGATCAAAAAAGAAAATGTACTCAGAGAGAATACATGCTAAACAAAAACTCTCTATATATCAAAACATTTTTTCATATTACAAACACAGCAATGATATTATTTAGTAAAATTAACATGCACTGCAAAAAGTAATGGTTAAGATGTTAAGAAGAATACAGTTAAAAGCATACATGATAATAACTAGTATATTTTTCCTGCATCAAATCAATGGTGAAGGAACCTAAAGACTCAAAATCATCAGGGTTTCCAAATAAAGAAAAACTGCCTAAAGAGTCCATATCAAAATTTGAAAAAGGTAAAATATAGTTAAGTTGTATTATATTTGTAATAGCAAATACACAAATACACAAAAATAAATTTCAAAATGCATTTTTTGATGACATGAGTGATTATCTTCAAAGACAGCAAAAGTCAAACCTCTTGTGGCTCTAAAACACATATTTAAGCATACTTGACAGAGCACACACTCAGCAGAGCGCTGAGTACAATCTGCACTCTCTCTATCCTGAGGACAGGCTTAGCAATGGCACAAATTTTGCTTTCTATACGAGATGAGTTCTTTAGTCACAGATGCTCACTCCAGGGACGTACGGAAACACAACCATAAACATATGAGTCCAAAAGCCGCGTATCACTTCTGAAGGTTCACAGCACATTATGAATGCAAAGATGGTCACACAGCCTGCCATGTTAATAACACAAAAGAGAACAAAGATCAAAAGATACATACAAATATGTGCAAATTACACAACAAGCTATTTACTCTAACCGCCAGTTTCCAGCAAATCAGAAGAAATATCAATAGAGTTGGGGTAGGATTAAGTTTTAGCCAACAGTAATGGACTGCAAGGGTCACCTTTTATAAATGATAAGCTTGAATTTAAGTAAAAGGATTAGTAATGTGAACATCTGATATGACAAATGGGCATGACTAAGATATAAAAAGGGAAGGGCAGCGTCACCGAGTTAACAAAAATATATTTACTCTTATTAGATTACAGTCACAAATTTTTTCTTGTTTTTATGTAAATATAAAACAAATACAGTTTTTGTTCTCTGTAAATGACCCACCTCTACTTTTGCTTATTATACACCAGATGCATCTTTTACACCATTTTGAGCTCTTGTTACATAAATGTTACCTAATGCGATACTTCTGAACTTACTAATATTTTTGCATGAACTGCTGTTTTGGTCTCTTTTCAACTGTTTGTTTGAACCAGAAAAATAGATAAATAATAGTAAGCAAAATTGTCTCTTTTAACACATTGGGTATCTTCAAAAGCCCCTCACTTGACTTTGAAGTTATACTTCAGAAATTTGGGCTGTGATTCGTCCAGTATATCTAAAGCTTCATTCCTCTGCACTTCACATACACAAAACATTAAAATCTATTGTTGTATCCAAAATAAGGCCCCAGTCAGATAGGCCTAGAAACAGTTGGCAACTCCCAGGCAACCACTGGTTGCTACTGAAGAATGTGTATTCTCTAACTGGTTGGCGAGTGGTTGATGGAAGTTACTAGCAGTCACTTGGTGAAATCAATCGCAAACAGCTAAACTTCCTTGTGATTTCTTTGATTCTTAGCAGATTGCTGCAGTCACCAAAAAACTGTGTGGAAGGCACCAACTTGTTTGTAAAAATAAGTCAGCTACGCGCTAAGTGACAACGAAACCGCGAAGAGAACCAAACAAACCAGTAATAGAGAAAGTTTGCCTTCAAAGTAAAATTTTAAACTTTTACTTTCAAAGAACTTTACTTTTTGGTTTGCGTCTCACTTTTATAAGTTTCACTACCAGTCAGCAAGCAGTTGGGGAGTGTTTGTAGAAAAGCCAGTGTCTTCCACGCCAACTACAAGTGATTGTGGCAATCATCGAACTAAAATCAGCACACTCTTTGCAATCTTTTTCACCAAATGACTGGCAGCAGCCACTCGCCAACCAGTCAAGGAATAAGCATTTCCTCTAGGGACCACAGGTTGCCAGGGGGTTGCCAACTGGTCTTTAGGCCTGTGTGACTAAATTTAAACTGATCAAACTGTCTAAACTTGTTTGGGAGATTTGCTCATTAAGCGCCTCAGTGACAATGCCCTAATGAATAAATTAATTCACAATGACATTGAAATATTCTACAGTACATACACCTATCAGCTTTAATACAACCAGAACCTGGATCTTTTTTTTCTTCCATCAGCATTCACTAATCACTGTAGCCTCATAAATTCTTTTTTTGTTGTTAACTTTGTTTATCACTGTTATAAATGAATGACTGAGTGCCATAACTATTTTTCCTCAGTGTTGTATTAAGTCCACTGTAGTTCAGAAGAAATAGAATCTCAGGCACAAGGTTTCATTAGACCCACTAACAGTTATATAAACACTATATGCTATTTTTCTATACCCAGCTTTAAGCCATTTTTAATCATTTATCACAAAACAGGGAATACCACAAACTTTTATATCAGCTCATAATGGATGAGTACTTTATGGTGTTGTAAAAAGCCTTCAGGGCTGTAGAAAATAATGGGACACTGAAGACGCAGAGAGATTTAGAGAAAAGAATTAATCAAAAACAAGAAAATAGGCCATGTTGCATTATTTATCTCTCATGGCCACTTATGAAATCCACAGCTTCATTAACAATGGATTTCAATGGAAGTCACTGTCACATGTGGGTTTCCTGTAATGCTAATCACATCCACAATCTTTTTTCCGGGTCTTCTCTCGCTATGTCAGACTGTAAAATCCATGACTCAGACTAGACAAGCTCACAGCACCACTCTGCCAGCAGTTGGATGTGAAACATCACAAATCAGCCCCAAAGTGAATAAATGCTATTCAACAGCCCTAGAAAGTACATGCCCATTCTCCCACTATTCCCTCGGAGCATAAATATGTAAAAATGTTTTTCGGAGAGGCAGTCAGATATATTTCACTAGAAAAATCTCAAAGGGGATACAGAAGTCTTTTTTTTATTTATCCATCCAGCTCAACATAAAAAAACAGGCAGCTTTCCAGAAACAGAAGACTGAAATCCAGGTATCATTTCATCATCAGTTTGCGTTGAAGCGCAACCTAAAATAAGTTCACTTCCTCCCTTGTTGCATCTCAATTTTTACTCCATTTTCTTCAGTCCATCCCTGCTATTCCTTGACCTTTCTGCAGGCATTCTCCTGTCACTCTGTTTTCCATCTGCATGATAAGCACCACAAAGAGCCAAATCTCAAACTTAGTTAGGCCGAAAGCTGAAAAGCAGAATGGAAGAGAGCAGGTGGGTTAATATCTACACAGGAGAGGGGAGTCAGCTCATAATAATAGATGAGAACTAATTTAAGTAGCTCTTTGAAGATCAGTGATGTTGAATGAAATAATCGGCGGCCTGAACACCTTGACACTCATCTCTTGTCCAATTTCCCTGCTTAAACCATCTGAGGAGCAGATATGAATTTTACCATTTCAGTTCAAATTTGTAATTCTAGTCTGTTTCTTAGAGACACCTCTGCCAAAATGAATTCACTGCCTTTTTAACCCCACTTGACATTTTTATGCGAGTTATCCTCTGATGGTGGTCTTTGTGCTTTGCCGGCAACCTTCCAAGAAAAAGGATTTTAGACACGTAGCAGCTCCATCCAAGTGTAAAAACGTGATTTTTTTAGCTATACAAGAGTAGGGAAAATATGAAGAGCAGCCTTTTTTCTACTTTTTTAGCTTCCATTTCCATTGAATGAAATACAGTTGCTACACATGCATGTGCTGTTGTGTGAGTGTTTATGAGCGTGCACGTGTAAAATCTCATCATCTCTGTCGGCGCACAGCAGAGAGTAGATCAAAGCTTTGTCTTTCCACAGAGGCCAAGGAAATTCAAACATATTTTAATGGGGTAGGTGATGAAGACGCCTCTGTGATAACCTGATGAACAAAGCCTGTTCTTACTTAGATCCATATTATAAGGCCTGGAATCGCAAACACATAATACCTGGTATTCGATTATCAGCTACAACAGCTTTCATTAATCTTTTTCAATCTTAACTGTCATTTTTTTAATCTCAACACTGATGTGAGATTCTTATCAGCCGTGGCCTCATTTGACTGTCTAATCTACTCAGGCTAATATTTCAATTCTGTAGTATGGCCCTACATGAGATCTCTGTTAAGATTTGGTCTAAGGGTGACGACTAGAATGGACAAGAGTCCACAGATTTATCATAATTTATTCATAACTACATAAATTCATATTCACCAGCATCTGCCTGATACTTCATGCACTATTCATGTGGCATAAGGCACCAACACTCAAACTATCTGAGCCAGTTTGACTACTGAAAAACAAATGCAGCATTCAGACAAGAATAAAGCTGTCCGAATGGAGACTTCTGCCCGATAGCTTTCATGACCTGCAGGTTTTGTTTTGTACACGCAAGTTTGAGATGTGAATTGGTCTCGGTTGATTGGCTGTCCGAAGGACAAAATGAATTATATTTACGCAGCATTACAATGTGAGATAAAATATGCAGAAATCAACACACAAACTAGACAAATCTTCCCTCATGAGGGCTCTTCTGCTGGTTCAAAGTTATGGTAGCTGAAAGTGAGCAATTTGATTATTCTGGGGATATTCCACTGCATAAACATGAGCTCCTGCTCTGCTCCTGTGCTATGAATAGCACCAGGATGTGATGTGTTCAATATGCAAGATGTTTGTCTTCATGCGCAGTTTTAGAAAACCTGTACAGAAACACGAAGATACGAGTTTTCCACAACATATATCAGTTTAAATATAGAAAGTCAGCAAAGGATGATGAAAATCCAGTCAGCTCTATTTGTTTGCTTCAGTCTGCATTATTGTCTCGATCCATACACATACCTAAATCACACAGACATCACAGACATCAACTTACCAGTCTGTGTAAGCCTGCATTTCTGTGGTACAGCCACGGTGCCACCAATGTGGTATATGTTACGCGCCAGAAGGGTCGCTACTGTTAACGCAGCAGACTTTTCAGCAGGACCGTGAATAAAGGTGGATTGTACTTTATGAGCAGACAAAGAAGTTGGACCAAAAAGTGAACAAATTTCCTCCATTTCCTCGGCAAAAAAATCCAAATTCGCCTGTAGGAGTGTGCCTCAGCTCAGTCCCAGTATGAAACACACTCAGCTTTTACCTGTAGCTAAACCCTCTGAAAACCACTTGCGCTTTTCCTCAAATTAGGCTTGACGGACAGCACACACTCTCTTCAGACAGTAAGCCTCCACACTCAAAACAAGAAGCAAGCACACCAACACTCCTGCTGTTCATCTTCCTCTGTGCTGCGCTCTGATCTGTAGCGTCACCTTCATCTGACAGCCTTCTCTCTCTAAAAATACACATTTCCACCTTTCGGTTGGTCATCTGTTCACCACTCCCGCTCTTCCCATCCACCTCTCTCTGATGTTCGCAGGTCTTTCAGAAAATGTGCAGCTGTGTGACTGTGGCTGCCAACATGCTACTCTGACACACAGATTTGTATTGTTGTGCAGTTTGTGGAGTGATTATGAAGAGCATGGGAGGAGGATACTGCAGATTTGTGTCTCTGTATCGGCAGGGTTCATTAAGGTCAACTAGCGGGATGCAGGGATAAGAATGATGACATAACATTCATGATAATGCATTACCAAAAGTAAGATTTAATGGGCTGGCATGTGGGAGGAGTGTGTGTGGGGATGTGAGTACAACAGGAAAACTCAGAGATGGCACATCTGTCTATCTTGCACTAAATGCTCTGCTATTATACACAAGCCCCCTCCTGGGGGTAAAGTCCTCTTCTCTCATTAAAATTTATTTGATCAGGCGATGAATGATGCCATTTGTTAAGAGCAACGTAATGCGGTAAAAAAGGACTCTATAATGTCATTTAATTAATGTGCTCATGTGTTGTTTTTCATACCCTAATCTGGTGTTAAAATCAAACTCAATAAGCTATAGAATAGCTGGACGATATGAATTGCTGCAGTCAGGGAAGGCTTGGGTCTTTCAGGCTATACTAAAGCCCAGCTTTTTTTTTCTTTTCTCTTTTTACCCTTGAGCAGAGGAGTCTTGGACTGATGCGTCTCTTTTCTAGCACTTACAGTTTGTTTAGAACAGCTGCACTTAAGACAAGAAGAGCATGCTGTGATGAAGAGAGGCCAGATGCAATAAATGCTCAAATACAGAGATAATAGCATTCGTTATCGGTCACTGTCTCCTTGAAGATTGGACAAAAAAGCTTGAGAAAGGAATTCATACCATGCTTAATGTCACACCTCCACATGCATTAACTATAGCTGTTTAGTTTAATAGAACAAAGCTGAATGGGATCATCTGTGCCTGCAATCGTGAATGGCTGGACTGATAGGGTGCTAGGCTTTGTCCACACACACAGGAGAGGAGGTACGCGAGGAGCTCCTTAAGTACAAGAAAGTCATGCTGTCCTTTACTGCTGACTGTCTTGAGTCTCTGTACAGCGCCACTGGCACTAATGTAGACATTAATGTTACACTGTGGTCATTGCAGAAGGGAATCCTGTGGTTTCCAGGTTCTTTCTGCTCATGTTTCTGCTGAGGCTGCAAAGCCTCTGTTGGGAAGAACCAATCTAATTTTTGTTACATGTTAATATAACTTAAAAGTAAAGCTGTTTTTTAAAAGCACATTGTGTTAGTTGAATATATTTATTTTTTCCAATACAGCCTTAAATTTTTAATCTTTCCATATTTAATCTTTCTTTGCCACAAGTCAGTGAAAAGGTAGTTTTGAAGTCCCTTTCCAAAATTGTAAAACTGCATTGCACAGAAGTTGAAATCAGATTGAAATCTAATATATAAATAAATATATATGTGAGGCGAGGACTTTCCCTTTGATGGAGCCAAATCTCAAGAGGGGTGAAAGTCCTTATGCCAGTTTTCAGTGTTTCACAGAATATTATTTCTGGTGGTATTTTCCCTGTATGCAATTTTCTTTATGCTCTAGGTAATATAATATTATATAGGATTTTTTTTGGAATATAACATCCACAAGAACCAGTCTGTGTTTCTAAGATTAGATAATCAGGCAGATTGTTTGTTTTTTTTCATATCACTGCAACAGAATAGATCAAAGATGATAAACCGCAAATTAAACTTCATGTAATCCTATCATATCTTCTTCTTACATATACTCATGCGTTATATCATCCAGTCTCCATCCTGTTTCGCTGTTCCTCTCAGGATATTCAACAGCTTATGAAATTAAATTAGTGAGGTGCACAGCTCTGTGACAGATGACGACTTCTGGTTAAATTTGTGGGGAAATCAGGCCGTAGCATGGTGGGATAAATGCCCCCAGCTCATTTGTGACACTGCTGTTTCTAATGCCTTGGCAAATTCCAAATTCCATCACCTGCTCCATCAGTAAGCTTTCCAACAATGTGATTACTGTATGGACATAATTTTTAGGGTAACAAATCCTGATGTGGCATTTAATTGATTCACTTTGTCTTGTTGCATGTTTCTGTTCATAGTGATGGTGGCCTGGAACCATTCCGAGTATGTATGAGGTGGAAAGCAGGTAAATAGCCTGAATCTGTTGTCAGTCAATGCTAAAACAGAGAGACAGGCCCTCACATTCCTACCTGTGGGACAGCTGGAGTATAATCCACCTGATGTGTGATTGAAAGGAAACACAGGGGAAACCTGTATGAATGCAGACCGCATGCAGGAAACGCTAATTAAAGAACTGCAAAGCTGCTATGTCACAACAGTTTGACCAACAATATCAGCATAAAAAAAACTCCATTGTATTTTTAAAAAGTACTGAAATCTACAGTGAACTCATTGTCATCTTCAAGAAACCCTTTTGAGATTGTTTGAGCTTTGTGACACAGTGAGGTGGAAGCATCTAGCAGAAGATGGGTACACTGTGTTCATAAAGGCAGGGACATGGGACTCAGTTGGTCCTAAGGGGTCTAAAGAACAGCCTTCTGTTATGACATCATGACCAGCAGACGGACCGATTAATACAAGGCAGGATGGGTCCATGCTTTCACATAGTTTATGCCAAATCCGACCCTGCAGCAGAACTTGAGAAGTTTAAACAGAGTTCAAACAAACCTCAACAAAAAACTGTTTTGCCTTCTAAAAGCAGACATATGACTGATTTATGATCTACTGCCCCCCGCTGTTGTTTAGCAGTGTTGCATTGTGCAATTTCATACTAACACTAATAATAATATCGCTAAGGTTAAGGTTAGGTTGCGCTTCAGAAACTAAAACTACTTACTTCTTGTTAAGATATGAAAAGAAAATATTTTATCCTACAGTGGAAAAATAACTGAGGTGTAAGTTTTGATCATAGGTGCAAACCAGTCTAAACCGACTATCCTGCGTCACCACAGGAATGGTAGCGTGGATTTATGATACATAATTATGGTAAGTAATTTTCTTGTGAAAGGCATAAAAACAGAAAAAGCCACAGAATTATAATCCTAATCTAAAAACTAAGTCATAATTAACCAAACTCTGAGGTAATAACCTCTTGTGTGGTGCCTGTACTGGCTGGTTCTGTAATCATCTCATTGCGACAGCTTGAACTAGACTGCATCAGTCCCAAACTTTTGAGCAGAATGAACAATTAGCCACTTTAATATCTACGTTGATTTGAACAATTAGAAGTGTTTTACTTAAGAATACTGCCCAT
Source organism: Oreochromis aureus (assembly GCF_013358895.1). Classification (NCBI taxonomy): domain Eukaryota; kingdom Metazoa; phylum Chordata; class Actinopteri; order Cichliformes; family Cichlidae; genus Oreochromis; species Oreochromis aureus. The sequence continues at coordinate 14,674,887 of NC_052955.1, read as the reverse complement.
GAGTCAGAACACGCAGCAAAACTGCAGTGAAGTCAATAAAAATTATATTTTGCTATTAATTCAGGCTCTCAGTTTCACTGAATTGTTGCGTTTGTGTCTTTTTTCTGGCTGTAGACTTGAATGTGTATATGAATAGTTGTCTCTTTGTCTTAGCCCTGCAATAGACACCATATCCACCATATCCAGGGTGTACCTGACCTTTTACCCATGACAGCTGAGATAGACTCCAGTCCCATTGCAACTATGAATTGGATAAGCAGAAGAAGACTGATGGAAGGATACAAGATATGTGACATTGTGAAGAATTTCTTATCGCTAGTAAATGAACAGATTGTGCAGAATTTAACCAAATAAAATGTAAGAGCCTGCATACAAATTTCTTAATTTATTTTTCAATTCTCCCACTCCACTCTCACAAGTTTGCAGCAGAAGCTCAAATTAGTTTAAAAATAGAGTCTACACGCAGACAACTGTCTCTCAGCCCCAGAGTCAATCACAAACACCTGGTACACAAAAAAAGCGATCACCATTTGAAGGGCATTAAATTCATGGTGGGTTTTGATTCATTTGTTTCAACCCAAAGATTCAAAGCTAGAAAAATCACAGTTGAAAAACTATCAAAAAGGTTATACCCATAAATGAATGAATGAATGAATGAATGAATGAAGGAATGAAGGAAGGAAGGAAGGAATAGCTTAATTTGTTAGTCTATATTGTACTAATGCCCAGGCTCTACAAGGCTACATAATAATGTTATGATATGAATAATGCTAAAACATCACTAGTTTTCAATTTTTACACTTTATTCCTGTGTCAGTGCTAAACAATCAAATAATATTCATGTGTATCTGAGATCCGTGTGTCGGTGTTGGTCCTGCCTCATAACAACGTTTGTCTAGAATCAGACCAATCACGTTTCCGCTGTCATAGGTTTGCACTGTGGGAGGTAAAGGGAAAAAATATGTCTTTGTGTATATTAATCTCTGTTTTCTTTATTAATTTATTCAATATAATAAATATATTATTAATTTGTGTTTGCTGTAAGCCAAATTTAGGTTACCCGTGTTGGCTTGCTAATGAGAGTTTTTAAAAGCATTAGTTAACTTCCCGGCTAATGATAACTAAATGCTCAGTTAGCCAACTGAGCAATAATGATGCTCCTGAATCATTATTATAATGATACAGAAACAACACCAATACGGTGATTTCAGATTGTGTGACTCCAAATCTGATATTATTATGCAACTTTACTCTTACAGTAAATCAAAACAGTCAGTGCCTGAGATCGTGGCTGTACTATGGATGGCTGCATTTTCTAACAAAACAGCCCACACTAATGTTAAAATTCTGGACATGTATTTATGTATTTATGTCTACATTTCCTGCCTATATATAGATTGTAAATTGTAAATGGCACTAAAACTAATCGATTTGTCACAGATAAATGGCTGCCAAGATAAAAATCTGCAGTACTAATCATTTGTATACCTCCAGTGCTTAATATTTGACAGCAACACAGTGCCGATAGGTTTTAACTAGGATCTGGAGTGTACTTTCAAATCGAAATTCCTTTTAAAACAAAGTCATTACACAAAAGTTCTGGGGTAGAGTTAAGAACACTTGGTAAGGCTTCTTGTTAGCAACATAAAAGAATACACACTCACTCTTATGTCACAGTTGCTTACTCCACCTAATTAAGAGCTCTTAGGGCAATGCTCACACTGCCAGTGCTACAAATGGGTTTCCAGGTTCCCTCGGGTGCAGTGTGGAGCAACACCGGAATAAAAATAAACACACGACAACTGCGGCATGATAATGCATTTGCCAAAGCTGATACAGGGGTCCCCGAGAGGAGGAGTTCAGCAGTGACTTCAAAGGCGGGAACTGAACCCTGCATGTGTGTCAGTGCGCTTTTTATGTGTACATTTGGTGTACGATTGTTGGCTGTTCGTGCAATGATTGAGCTTCTTCTTTTTTCTTCCCAATGCCAGGAAGGATGATTGAGATGTAGTATCTCTAGCAGAGCCAGACTGTCATAAGAACCTGTGTGATCTCAACAACTTCACAAAAAATATTTGAGAGAAGATATGATTGCCTGCCTTGTGCTTCTTATCAGGGAGGTCGAAAAGTGTTGAATAAAAGCAAACTGGGCCTCTGGGTAGCTCATTAAAGGATGAAGGGATGAAAGGAAATTAAATAAAAGCCTGTATTTATGGATAATTTCCTTTCTATTTCCCACTTAAAACGCTAATATGGTGTGGTAAATGCGCTGCCTGGCTGCAGATTCATGCTGACAATTACCAAAAGAACCCCAGTAGGTTTAAGGAGTTTAATTTTTTACAATCCAAGGCAAGAACAGATGTGATGTGCCAGTGTCTATGTCAGCACGCAGGCTGATAAATTAACCCAGCAGCAATTAAATTTTACTCATATAAAAAAATGATCCTTTTGGAGAAAGAAGAAAAGGAAAGAACATTATTAATAAACAGGAAACTGATTATTGTTAAACTGGATACACTGGAAACACCTCTGCAGTGGAACAGCTAAAGAGACATGGGCCCTTTTTCCAGCAGTACTGTGTTTCAGTATCATATTTTATATAGTCTATACCTTATTGAAAGATTGCCTATTTAAAATTGGACAAGATTGGTGGTATCATATTTATTTCATTTCTGTCAGAAGAGAAGAGAAGAGAAGAGAAGAGAAGAGAAGAGAAGAGAAGAGAAGAGAAGAGAAGAGAAGAGAAGAGAAGAGAAGAGAAGAGAAGAGAAGAGAAATACTTTTGGAGAACAGAGAAGATCTAAAGGACTGAGAGTGTGTTTCTTCCTGGTGTCTGCTTGCTGTTTCTGCCCCAAAGCTACAAAAAAGGAAGAGGCAGAGACAAAGATGACGGTAGAGAGAAGACAGGGGAACGTGCTGTGATTCATCATCATCATCATCAGTGCAGGAGAGACACATGAGGAAAAACACATTTTACATGGAAAAGCCATTTCCTCCATGTGGAGGAGATTAGTATCTATGCATGCTCCTCCATACCTTCCTCTTCCTTTCATTTTTTGTTCAGTTTCTCTCACAGCAAGAGCTGGATTGTCCATGAAGCACACGAGTTGTTCAAAACGAATAAAGAGCTAGTGTCGTGTCCAAGGCTAGCAGGGCCCTCCCTCTAAAACCCCAAAATGAGAAAGAAAGAAAAACACACAAACCCTGGCACTGCAAGGGGTGGTGGCGGGGGCTGACAGCTTGACGTATTCTGTTTTTAAGTGCCAAGGATTCTCCATATTTTTGACATCATAAAAGGGCTGCTGTAATAGCCCGGGGATTGTTAGGGCTTCAATTTGGCCATCAAGACTCAACCCAGAGCTCTGCCACATTGTATGGTGCTTAACATCCCCTGCCTGATTTTCAAAATGATCCTATTTCTCTTGATGCCACCAACAATCAAGCCCACCTCTTTTACTGAGCATGTGGTAATGCTATGTGGTGTGTCAGTTTCTGAGACATGTTCTCACCGAGGCATTGTACTGACAGAACTTGTGAACATCTCAGATATGGATAGATTTGTGTAACAGTGCAGAAGATCCGGATCTTACAGGATGCAGATCTATATGGACTGAGGGCAGTGTTATCCAATCGAGAAATTAAAGGGGTTTTCTGCCCCCTAGTGACACGTACAAAGGGGCATTTTCAGCACCAGGGACAGTTTCCCGCTGCTGCTCCTCATCAACATTTCTCATATAAACTGACATAAACGCTCAGCAGTTAACAAATTAAAATTAAAATATTGCCCCGAGTGTAATTAATTCTTTCTGTATTTGAAACGCCAATAAACATCAGCCTAAACACTGCCTAATGAATCCCTCATGCAAATGACAATGCGATTAGGTTCATTTTTCCAGCGTTTGTAGCAGAGTGGGTGATGAAAATTCCCCACAACAAGCGCAGTGGAGATATTACGCTCCAGCCTGCTTACGATTTAGGCTGGTGCGCACGCGAAGGAATGTGTGCACCGCACTGTCTTCTGTGAGACTGAAACACTATATAATCACAATGTCCAAGTACTGAAAACGATCACTTACCCCTCTCCAAACTAAGATTTCTGCAAACTTCAAGCTCTGCCATTTAGGACTGAAGTTGTTGGTCTCACAAAATCCCTCCATGCGCTTCGGACATCATTTTATACCCTAATACTGGCAGTTTGAAATGCCAAGATGCCACCAAAAAGTATCCGATTAGTCCATTTCTCCATGATGACTAGACTGTTCACAATAAGCGCGTCATAATCATAAAGTGACACTTGTTTTAAGAATCCAAAAACAAGCCCCAGAAGCAAAGTGCTCCTCAGTACCTGCCTCCCTGTACTGTCTGCAGAGTGGATTCACAAATCACCAAAGCTCACATCCACAGCCTGTGCGCGCACATCCTCTCCTCTCACCAGGCGCAACACAGGAGCAAAACGATAAGCCGATTTCTCACACGCTCGATGGGTTTGGCGGAGAGTGGATGTTAATGAGCGAGAGCTCAAGACGGGCGTGGAATGAATGAACGTGAATGATAGCGCACAGCGCGTTGGCTTTAGCCACTGGAGTTGGTCATTTGGACATTTTCACCAGTTTTTTTTTTTTGTTGTTTTTTTTTGCCCGATCAGCTGCTTGACGACAGTTTAAATTCCCCACCAAAATCAGCTCGTGCAACATCCGTTTGTTTTGTTACAAGCATATGTAACAAAACAAACGGTCAGTGATTGACTGCAGCCTTAAACGATAAAAACAAAAAACAACAAAAGCGGCACAATTGCGCAGCGATGCCAGCGCTATGACCCACTTTACATTGCCTGTCTCTCTCCATGCTTACCCCAAAACACAACAGGAAGCAGGCTTCGTGAAATAATAGGAATGCAGTAAACACACTGGGACATATTGGTTCCCCAGAGAGAGCGACAGAGGCAGAGCAAGTCCCGTGTAAACATTAATAAATAGGTAGGGTTTTTTAGCGTTTAAATTGCGTGTGAGCGTTTTTATGTTTGTGTGTGTCCAGCCGGGAGCGTATCATCCCAGTAGAGTCATTTCCCTAATGAAAGTTTACTCAGTCTGAATCTCATAGATTAGTTTCGTCCACTGGTCCTCGTTAAAGCCATTTCATTTAGGACTGCAAGAGACAATTTCGGAATGACCGAGCAGACACACAGACGCGCAGTGTTCAAACACTGGGAGCCAGAGGCAGAGGTTACCAAATCGATTAGTGCTGTCTGAAGAAACAAAAATGCATGTCTGAACACCAGTGTCACCCTCAGTTTAGTGTAGCATCCTGTGTATTAGAAGGTAATTGGTGACTCTGATTCAAACACAAACTTTTCTTCATTCACACTTGCCTGATCACAGACAATTAATGGGCCCAGCCCCAAACACCTTGCAGTGTCTAGTTTATACATCATGATCAAACAAAAACAAAATCAGCCACCTTGAAAATTCACAAGGCCGCAAACAACTTGGAAGAAGCAAAAGAGGCAGAGTGAAGAAGTGAAAAGGGAAATAAATATATGTCCTGACACTAAAGGACAAACATGTCAGGGACATTAATGGAAAAATAGAAACTGAGATTTAAAATAAATCTTAACCCCAGAAATGATGCAGCAGATTTCATACAGCGTGTGTGATTTTTCTTCCTTTTTCACCTCTTAAAAATGACACAACAGCTTAATGTCACCAGATTAGTAAAAAAAAAAAAAAAAAAAACTGAAAATGCATTCTCATTTTGTGCTCAGCAGGCTACTCTTTTTTCATTTTCACAACATTATTAGCTCCCAGATTCTAAAAGAAAAGGCAACTTCATCCTCAGAGAAATTACATATACAAATTATAAATACATGGAGAGAAATTGTCTGAAATTTCATACACATGGTGATTTCTAAGCATAACAGATGGGAAAACAAGCAATTGTGTTTTCTCTCTTTGTCAGTCAGCTCAGTCCATCATCCACAGAAGAGCACTGAAGCAGTCATGCCTGTTTTCTACTACAGTTCACTGACAAGAGATGGTACAGCCAGAGCATAGCACACAGTCTACCGAAGTAGGATGGAGAGTCGGGAGGCAGTTTGTCAAGGTGAGGCTGTAAATGGTTTGTCTGCTGTAGGTGTGTCAAACACAAAAGCAAACCGACCCATCAGAGATTTTTCATGGATTTTTCTGACAGAGCTGTCAGTGCAGAGATCAAGAACAAACTGATGCAACTGCATGTCTGGATTTAGTTCAGATTAAGAAAAATTGTAAGGAAAAACTGACTTAGATTATATCTAACGTAAACAGTAAAGTCTCTCAATGTTTCAGATGATGTGTAATACAAAAAAGGAAAATATGACATTTCCAAAGAAGTGAAGTGTGAATAAAAATAAAATGCCGTGATGTCCCCGTTACTTGAAAATGCTATTAATGCAATACATAAATGTTGCAACCTAATTTTTTTGTGAATGTGTTCATTTTGAATATGATGACGGGGGCATTTTTAACACCACGGTGTTTCAGCACCTCTTCTTTTAACAACAAGCTGTAAATGCTTGGGAGGTGAGGAGATGAACTGCTGGAGTTTTAAAAGCAATCCATTTCAGCAGCAATTTTTTCAGTCGTCAATTTTTGTCATTTTACAGCAATATGACAAAAACTGGGTGGGTGGCAGGTCTGGACTGGAGGCAGGTTAGTTTAGAACCTAGATTCTTTCACTACAAAGCCATGCTGTTATTTGAATGATATAGTTTGACATAAGCAAAGCTTTAAAAAAAAGAAAAAGAAAGAAATTGACTGGAATGCAGTATATGTTACTCCAAAACATGTATATATTGTCCGGCACTGACACAGATGAGGGGTACCCATGCTAAAGGCACCAGTGCACTCTCATAGGGTCAAGCAGGCATTTGCGCTGTTAGCTGCTAATAATCTGGATTGTTCTTCTTCGCTGTAGCCTCTATGATTTCCAAAAATAATTTCAATGCATCAAAGAACAGAATACGTTTTCACCTCTAGGTGTTGCACATATAAGGTGTGGGTGGCAGTTTTAATTGTGGAGGGGGGAATGAACTGTGTTCTCTGGCAATCACTTCCTGAGTCCATGTGCATGCCAAGTGCCCAAATGTCACAAATATTTCATCTATTTTTTTCCACATTGTTTCTTATACAGACATTTGTTTTGGTGACACTGTGTCCAGTAGATGTTTTTGATTTCTTTCCCATGCAAAGTTTCAGAATGGTGACTCCCTCCCTCCCTCCTTCTTTATTTGAAAAAAGTCTTGATTCTTTATGAATCTGAGACTTCTCCACCCCGCACTCTTACAAATTAACCTACTTAGTAGTCAAATTTTTCAAATTGGTATTTTATAATTCCTTGTTCCCATTGACCCAACATATTCGAAAAATCATCAAATCTATATTTTTTTTTAAAAATACCAGCAGTTACAATATCTTAGGTATACGTCAGTTTCAACATTTGATATGTTGTCTCTGTGATCATTCCAATTATGTATATTATTAAATGGTTTGAAAATCATTGCTTTGATAACACACTGTAAAATGTAATATTGTGTTTAATTAAAAATATTAAATAGGCTGAACTCAATTTTTATCAATTTGTTATTAGAACTCAATTTAAATAAGTTACCAGTACTTTTTATGCAAAAACGCTGATAAACTCCATTTATTTGAGTTGTCTTAACTTAGAAAAACTAAGTAAGCTGGAAGTTTTGCTTCTCAGTGCGGAAGGATAAAGATGTGTTTTGAAAATGCCACGTGACTACCGTCCTCCTCCCTCTCAGATCAGTCCGCATGTTCACGGTGCATTTTTATGGAATATGTTGAGCAAACCTGGAGAAGCGTCAGCTCAAGATATTATTGTTGTCATTGCTGTGGATCTTTACCTGATACACTGACTTGGTGAGTAAATGTTTACTCTTATTCAAACTGATTTGTGGCTTCTCTTAGTTTAGCACCAGGTTTAAAATCTTGCTAGCTAGTTAGTGTTAGCCTAGCGTTGCTGCTGCCGCTGGGCTCATGTTACTTAAAATTAACACCACAGCCTTAAAAACCTTACATAAAACTATGTGGTGAAATTTTCTGTTGATTGTTTGAAATAAATAAGTGAGATAAGAGCCCAGACAAAATTCTTCGGGAGGTGCAGCCCTTAGGGGTGGGGTAGGTGTGAGGGGTGGATAACAGAGCTCTCCGAAAACCTGGAAGCACTTTTGCAAATATGTGATATTTTGATAAATTAAGTAGATATTTGAGCATTACATAGCTACATTGTCGCCTGAAAATATCGTAAAGGTTATTTTGTGACCCAGAAAGGGTAGTCTGGGGAAAAGGAGGATCGCATTTGTCGGCCACGGTTGTCGGAGCCTGTGCGCATTTGTAAGTAAGCGGCAATGGCGGAGGAGCGCCGCTGAAAAACTTATTACTTTTTCTGGGTCACAAAATAAACTTTTAAGATGTTTTCAGGCGAGAATGTAGCTGTGTAAATTTCAAATATCTGCTCGATTTATCAAGACATCACATATTTGCAAAAATGCTCAGACGTTTTCGGAGACGTCTATTTTTTTTGTCATGCTTTGTGGCAGCTTTAGAACATCTGTGGCATCTATTAATGTCAAATCTAGCCTTTATTTAACAACATAAGCAAACTCTATGTTACAATGATTGCACAGCCATTAAGGATCAAATCAGTTTCTGAAAAATGTTCTGTTTTTTCTCCTCTGCTTGCTTCTTACTGTCTTTGAGGCTCGGGACCAGCACTCCTGCTGTTGGACAGAAAGACATCAGTAAGTATTTTGGTTTTCCAATATATTAGCAACTGTCAGTGACATTTATATTAATCAGGCTGAAGTTTAATCATACTTTAGATCAGCCTGTTTTACTTATTGTTTTATTTGTGCTTTGGTTTGGGGAAGTTGTTTCTTTACTGATCTTTTCCTGTCTTCTGTTATTAGACTTGAGATATGACTGCACTATGCTGTTGCTGGTGACCACAGTTAATTCTACAAGACATGCTGTGCAAGTAAAAAAACAACAACAGTTTGGTCTGCATTTCTTGAAAGATCACATCCCCCAAACTTAGTTTAGAGGGTCTACACTGTATATAGTGAAGTCTGCAAGTTTTCTAACAGCAAAATCTGTTTTGTGCCCAAAATCATTTTGCACATCATTAGAATGAAAGTTATTGGCCATGTTTGCAAAGCCCTTTTTAAAATGATGCTTTCATGACATTATTGTGTGTTGGGTGGTGGTCAGGGCTATCCAGACTGACAATTTGGGACATTGAAAGTCACCTCTCCGGTGGGGAGGGGGCCTGAGATCGTCTAAATTGGAGTCTGTTTTATACCAAATGCAGAAAAAAATGTTTTAAGAAAGCAATTAAGTTCATGTTCCAAAAAATATGATTGTTTGCTTGCAGGACACCAGGAGAGATGAGTCCTCCGTCACAGATGGCGTGGTCAGTGAAGATGGTCGCCTGCAGGTTCAAGCTCATTGCATCTCCAACCCACATCCACTGCCACTCTACTTAAGGGAAGTTAAAGACTTTCTTCTGCACCTACATTTGGATCACCTCGATCCATGACAGTCATTCAGGCAGTAATGCCTGGACTGGAAACAAGCATCCTTAAAATAATACAACATTCCAGCTCATGTGTTGGAATGGAAAACAAATGTGTTGTTTAAATTAGAGACTGCACTTGTGACAGAACAATAAATATTTTATTTTGATTATATAAGTAATGTAAGTACAAAACAAACTGTGGTAGACCTAAACTTATTTTCAGAATAATTAAATCTGAGACTTTGTTTCATTGTAAGATTATAACAGTGATGGCAATATAATTGTTTGTTGTTCAGCAGAACAGTGTCCAGTATGTTGGCTGTTATACTTTGTTGTGTTTGAAAATAAAAGTTGGGCTCATTTTAACATCATTACAAAAATTGTTGTTAATTATTTTTAATCATATTCAGGTTACCACAAATTGTTTTTTCATTTAGTTGAACTTAACATGTTTGTCAGTAGGTAAACAATTAGTATTGTACAGTCAGAAATATCAAGTTATTGTTAATACTGCAGACTTGCAATGAATAAGTTGTCCTAACAGTCATCTTAAGTAAGCTTTACTTAGTTTTTTTGAGGCAACAAGTTTCCATAATTTTTTTGAGTTCTGGGAACTAACAAGGCTGTACAGTGTACTCAAAATGAGTAAGTTGCCCTAACTTGGTCATCTTACGTAAACTTGATCCAATTTTTTTGAGTTCTGGGAACAAATGAGCTTGTACAGAGTACTCAAAGTAAATAAGTTGTTCTAACTTAGTCATTTTTAGCTAAGCTTTACTCAATTTTTTTGAGGCAACGAGTTTCCATAATTTTTTTGAGTTCTGGGAACTAATTAGATTTTACAGTGCAGCTTCATACAAACATTACCTTGTACTGATGGAAATGTGAGAAACAGATAAGAGATATCTTGTTTTCATTTCACAGATATTCTTTTCCATGGTGAGCAATTCATGCAAGGCAAAGAGATGCTTTTCATCAATAAAAGAAAGAAAGCAATAAAAGAAAGTCCAATAACCTGCCAATACAAACATCTATGAACAGCTTTTCCATGTACGTTATGCACTGAGTCAGTTGCTTGCAGTTATTTTTTTATACCATAATAGGGAGGGTTTGTTGTATTGGCTGTGCAGTGTGATACAAGTCTGATATTACTTTAAGCACTTTTTTTGGCAATGCATCTCCCTCTAGTGTCCATTCTCAAGACATGCAGCTGTCAAACTATTCTGTGTGTCTATTTGATATTTACCATGAAAGATGCTATTGTCTGCCAAGAAGTGCCGTCGGTACTGCGGCTCTCCTTTCCTGTTCACCACCCAGGAGCTCATTTTGAGAGGAGGAGGACAAACAACTGGATGACCTATGAAGGAGAGGACAATTTGATTATCTTGTGTCAACATTTTTGCAGAAATCTGGATAAATGTAAAAAGTAATATGATGATATATGTAATATAATAAAATAAATCTGCTGCATTTCCTTAGCTGTGAGTCAAGTCACAAATCTCCAAACAGCAAGTGATTCCGTTTCAAAATAAGGCTTACTGAAGGTTTAAAGACTAAATGCTTTCTGGACATGAAGACGTAATTACAATAACGGCAAAAGTCAACATGAAAGTAATCTTTCGGTAGTCCTTTCCTGCTTCTGTAATCAAAGCTTGAATTGAATTAAATTATCCGATTGTTGCTATTTAGACACGACCCAGGCTCCCTGCTGTCTCGCCTGCTCTGCATTCACCAACCAGGTCCCATTTCTCTAGCCAGTTCTCTTCGTTCAGTTTTTTTGTCTCCTTTGATTTTTCCCATCTACTTCTCTACATGTGTTCCCATTTATCTTCTTTCCATTTCTCTTCTTTTTCCTTTACTTCCTCCAGATTACCTTTCATTCCTACCATTTCCATGGCAGCTCTTAGTGATTTCCCACCTGTTGCTCATCTGTCTTTCTCTGATTTATTGCGTCATACTACACACACATACAAATACACACCAAAGCTGTGTAGTTCTGAAAAGGCTTGGAGCCCCTGAGACAGTTATTGGCGTCTGGTTTCAGCTGACCTGAGGAGAGGTGACTGTTGAAACACACAAAGCTCAAGGGTCAAGTGTCTTGAAGGTGAAAGTACTTTCCTGTGACCCTGCAACCACCTTGTTTTAAAACGGACCTGTAATGTGAATGGTGTTTATCATAGACCACATGGATCGAGACTCATGTATCCTGTTAATACGAGACCCGTGTCATTCAAGCCAGAGTGTGCATAATCCAAAAATGGCAATGCCTTGTAGTGTCAGTCGAAAAGTTTCATTGTTTTAAACTCTTCTTGTAGTAGACAGTTGGAATACTATACTTTCAATAAGGAGTCAGATTTTACATTTATTGGTTAGGTGTGCACTGGCAGCTGCAGGAAGTTAACTTTACAAGATATTTAAAGAAAGAAAATTAAATGTAATAGAAACAACTGACTTAAGCACAAACCATATGAAAGCACAAATATTCACCTTTTACTTCAGGGTATGGAGGAAAACAACAAAGAAAGTGTTTCAAGAAGAACAACAAAGGCACAGAAAGGAGTTAAGGAAAGCTTTGATAGCACATATTTCAGCTAATCAGTGCAGCCTAGTGCACTGGTAGTTGGCGGAACACAGCTTTGAATTTGTGTCATTATTCCTACTCAACAAAAAAGCTTTTTAATTAAAGGAGATGAGACAACCTTTGCGTTGCTTTCATGCCAAAAGCACAAAAATCTGAGGCTTCTCTCAGCTCTGCTCCACCTTATGTCAGCAAAGTCTCTTAGGGGCTCTGAATTCACTGTAGAGCGCAGCCCCTTGAGGCTTACTGCTTAATTATAGAATAATGTTCCTAAATTCTGTTTGTTTTCATAACAGAGTCGAAATTAGAGACAGGAGTTGAGCAGCTGAGGTAGATGATGGGGGATATTGTTTGCGCAGCTTTAACGGGATGTCAGGTTGCAATGCAGATAGATTACGAAAAAAAGACAAATCACACGGCAAGAACTCACCACGTTTGCACTTACAAGTCGGCAGACGTTATAAATGCTGTGCAAAGGCGCACAGCAAAATGATATCAACAATGCAATGACCATCTGAACTGACAATTCTTTTAGTAAGTGGTGTTTCTGAGACAGAACCACAAAGCTGGAAGAAACAGGGTTTCGTCAGTTTGAAGAAAACATTTAGATGCTTTCTTAACAGAAGATACTATATATGAAAACACGAATATTAAATGTAAAGCTACACAGATAGGTACTGAGTAGCTATAGCTTAGCACACTGAAAACAGGAGGAAGCAGGATGGCGCACTAGCTCTATCTTAAGATAAAACTTCCATATCCCACCATCTCAAAAGTTTACTAATTAGTACAGAAATCATCCATTAATTGTCCAAAACAAACAAAATTAAATGTAAAAGTTAGTTGTACAGTGGGGTGTGTGGCAGGCTGCTTCTAGGCTGGGTATATCAAGACTTGCCATCATTGGGAGGTAACCAAGAAGCAAACAATAGCCTTTTTTTTGTACTAAACAAACAAGACCATACCTGTAAATTACTGCGTTTGCGGTCTTTGCTCTAAGCCGAGCTAAGCATGTTTATATGCAAAATAATAAGCATCATTGCATCATCATTCAGCTGTTTGTGCATGTGTGTGGGGGTGCTGTCATGCTTATGTCTTGTGAGTTAGTAAAATGAGTCTTATTACTGCATGTAACTGTAGTACCCTATACCATGGAGTGCAAAAACCTCAAGGGAGTACAGTCCATTCTTTCTTTTCCATTGGGCTACTGACTGGGAGAGAGAGCAGAATAAAAATAGATATTTCACTGCCAAACTGCCAGAGTTACTCTATTTCAGGTCCTGACAGGAAGTAGGTCAAAGATATCTGCAAGTCAAAAGCTTTATTGTAGTAGATATTTAAATCATACCGGAGTAAGATTACCTCAAATATATGTGTGCAGCATTTCAATACTTCCACTTGTCCCGTCTTTTTTTATTTAGAGCCAGCTGCAAATACATTGATGTTTCATGCATGCAGTGCTAATGCAGAGGTTACCTGTAGTATGTTGAAGCTTCTGCTTGTGGATGTGGGTTAAATCTCCAGGGTGCGAT